>NW_014561157.1:1071269-1085177 GCF_001313825.1 Dinoponera quadriceps
ATAACACGTTGACGCAGAATCCTTTCTTTGCGATATTAAGTAATTTGTGTTTTAGCAAGTTTGACGGAATATCCTCAGAAATGCAAAATTCATTTGACGATTCAGTCCATATGTCTCTGAATATGAAAGCTCTCGACATCCTTTTCGCAAACATAAGAATGCTCAAGTTAAGGCATCGCTGCTTTTATCTTTTTAACTTATCAAGAAGAGTACCGAAATGGCACGGCTCTTTGAGACCTGGAAGTGGAATTCGAATTAGTTGATAGAAATGCTTGGCATTGTGGCGCGAAATGATTTCGATTCACTGACGTAAATTCGAACTTCGTTGGTAATCATGAAAATGTGTAATTAATATTTAAAATTAAAAGGTGACTGAGGTCTGTACTACTATTAATAATATCGTTTTGAGCACTGCGCGGAGCGTAGTTCTTATTTAAAAATGTATCTGCGTATACAGGATGAAGAAAAATTATCGGACCGGTAAAATATTTCGAAGACAAGGCATTTGAGAAGAAAATACATAATACAAATATAAAAAATACAAAAGTTGTAGGGTCTCAACAAATGCGTCAAACGGCGATACTCATTTGACCTCGAGCGCAGATATGAAGGAGATCTCAAGGTTAAGATCTCAAATGGAAATCCCCATTATTTTTATTCGATATTCTTGCAGCAGACATTGAGATCTTTTTAAAATACTGCAATCAAATTCCTTTTAGTTAAGTGTTTTCCGAGATATGGGTCGGTAAAGTTTAGGTACCGCCGGTGTTGGTATTATCGAAAATGTAGTGCGTGGAGGTGACCCGGTGGAGTTTATATTTGTATATATGTGTGTGTTATCTCAAATGCTTACATTTGAAGGAACAATAATTACCCGCATCCAGGAACGACAGAAGAAACTTTTCCCGAGTGATGAGTTAAGTCAAGGCTGCGAAGAGTTTGCACTTTAGAGCACTCGTTTCGGCGGTCGTGCCCACTGCCATCCCCACTTCTCTCGTTTCGTAGTTTCGAGCCGATATCGTCCCTGAGCTCGAACGTCTTACATCTTCGTGCGGAGGCTTGTTATGAGTCAGAAATAATTTTCGCTCATTAAATACCTAACAGTTACAAAATTCAATTATAATACACACTTGACTTATTTCTTGTTGTAAGGAGAACAGGGAATTTTGCGGACTTATTCAGACTCGCGGAAATAACTTCGTAAGTAACCTTGTCTTTTCCGATGAAGCTATTTTTGAACTTCATGGGAATGTTAATCGTTAAAATTTTGATATTCGAGTTCGAAAATCTACATTGACTGAGAGATAACACATCTCGATATCCTGAAAAAGTCTGGACAAGGATAATTGGTTATTTAATAGGTCTGTTTTTCTTCGATGAAAATCTCAATTCCGCGAGGTACGAAGCTACGCTAAATGAGCAAATTATTCCTGTTATTCGAAGTCTCGTTCCTGATTTTGATTGCGCGTGATAATCAGCAAGATGGAGCTCCAGCGCATTTCGGATTAAAGGTACGAAGGAAAGATTGCTGGAACCTTCTCGAACAGATGGATTGGGAGACGAGTGAACAATTGAATGGTCTCTAAGATTTCACGATATCACATCACTATAGATTTTTATGGGCCTTCTTGAAAGATCGAGATTACAAGATAAAACGTGAGTGTTGAAGAATTGAAACAAAGACCGACGAAATGAGCTTGATAACCGTCGACGAGTTGAGAAATTGAGATCCTTCTCAGTTAAGGCTAGCTAGTCAAACAATGGAAGTAAGGCAATTCGAACATCTGCTGTAATTATCATCGCCAAATGCACGAACGCGCGCGCACATATGCACGCGCATACACAAGAGGCATAAAATCCGATCATGCAACCTCCGCGTGGAATGTGAGAATAATGCTAATGCCAGCAGTACCTGAACTAATTAACTCGTATCTCGGAGAGCGGCTAACTGAACGCAAAAGGAACTTTATTGCGGTGTTTTGAAAAGATCTCGATGTGATCTGCAAAGATATCGAATTAAAAAATGGGAATTTCCATTGAAAATTGTCAAGTTGACTATAAGTGATGCGGATCCCGTAACTGCTGTGATTTTTGCCAATACAGCGCGCTTTTAGAATCGTCAGCGAGATTATATAATAACGATATACTTGTGCCGAGTTTTTGGTTACGAGAGGAGGCAGAGAGAAAAAGGTCGTGAGAATTCAGTTAACGCGCGCGCCGTAATCGAGCATCATGTTCTCGGATATCGGAAATCGAAAATTATACCAAGTTTCCCCCCCTTTACCGTACCTTTTCAAATTGCTTGGGTGAAGCAGCTTTCCGGTCGCCCTCGGAGAAGAGGTCGTGTTGCGCGGGTAGTTGAAGCGCTTGTTCGTCTTTGAAGCCAGGAACGTCCGACAACACGTTGCAGTACACATTGTCCAGATCGAAAGGGGGCTGCTTCAGAGACAGGAAGTTGGTGACGTCGTCCGAGAAAAGATTATCCTTCACATCCTTCGATTCGCCGCTCGAACTGTCGCAGTTCATTTGGGACATCAGCGAGGGCTGACGGAGAACATCGTCCAGAGTCTCCTCCAGACTTTCAATATTGTGCAGGAAACTGATGTTTTCCAACTCGTCTACAGAGTCAGTCTTCATGATCTCGGTGGCTTCCTTGGAATCAATGTCGAAGGAATTCATGTCGAATGTATAGGACCCGAAGGAATGTAGCCGATCGCTCGACATCGAGGTGTCGCAATTGCTCCCTCCTTGCTCCTCTTTCATCGTAGCCTCGGAATACTTGGGATCGTTCGCCTGAAAATTAACATGCTGACTGTCCAATAACGAGCCCACTATTTGGTCTTCGATGAACGTAGTCGAGACGGTGCACATGTCGTTGGGATTGTCTGGATATTGCACTCGCTTCTCGGCGTCCGTAGCCGCGACGGAATCGCCGGTCTGATTTGCAACGTACACGCATTTGTCGCGATCGGCCAACATGTAGACTGCGCTCGCATCGCAGGTCGACCTAACGTCGTTCTCGTTATTGTCAAACATATTGTGCAAAGTGTTGTCATGTGTCTTCATAGCGAGAATATCGTTGTCGGTGCACGACACGAGCGGCTTCTTCGTCGGCAAGCCGGTTGTAGTGTCGTAATTGACGAGCGACATCGCGGAGGATTGCCGGAAGAAGTCTTCCAGGGTCTCGCTTTGAATATTGTTCAAGAAGCTGATGTTCTCCGCGTCGTCTATACAGTCGAGCGTCTTCGTGATCTCGTTGATCTCCTCCGCTTTCAGCGAGCTCTTCAGCTGCGACTCGTAATCTATCTCCGTGTTCGAGCCGATCTCGAAGGAATTAATGTCGAACATGCAGGACTCCGGCATTGAGTGCATCTTGTCGTTCGATATCGAGGTGTCGCAATTGTTCCTTCTCTGCTGTTCCTTCATCGCGATCTCGGAATACCTAACGGCGTTCTCATAATCATTCGTCGTCGCGTTATCAAGACCGACGTGTTGGCTGTACAACGGCGACTCGGCGATCTTATCTCCGACGAAGGTTGTCGAAACGGTGTGCGTGTCGTTGGGTTTCTCCAGACATTGCATGCCTCTCTCAGCATGCGCGGTCACGACTCGCTCGCCGATATGATTGACAACGTAAACGCGTTTGTTGCGTTCGTTCAGCACGTAAATTATGTTCGTGTCGCAGGCAGACTTGGCGTCGTTTCCACTCGAATTGAACGTATTATGCGAGCCGTCTTGCGTCTTCGTCGCGGTCGCGTCGTTGCCGGTGAACGCGAACGGCTTGCAATCAAGCTTCGTGCAATAGTTCGGACACTCGTCCATCGTTTGGTGACACACCTTTTGTTTTATGATCTCCGTGAATTGCGAGCTATGGTCATTTATGGACTTCAGTTTCTTTATTATTATTATCAGGTGCTTGATATCGTTCATGTCGACCGGCACTGAGTCGCAACACTTGCGCGACTTGAGCATCGCGCTGCAATTCGTGCTTGTCGGTAACTCCTGCTTGAAGGAATGCTGCTGATCCGCGATACCGCTTTGGCACGTCTTGAACAAAGGCATCGTCTCCATGGCACTGTCTTCCTGAGAGGTTAACGCTTCTTTGCCCTGCATCATCGAATTGCTGTACGGATCAATTGCATTCCCAGCCGCGTACGTCGCGTGCGACAGCACGCGATTATCCATTTTGTCCTCCATCTTCCACTTTGTTTTCCACTTTGTCTTTTGCTTCAACTCCCTGCTATTTTGATCGATTAGTTTGGACGTCTTCGAGTAGTGCGAGTTATAATCATGCTGCATCTCGTCTTCCTTCGTGAATTCCGGACAGATGTTGTTCATCGAACTCTTTGTTACGCTTGTGTGTTCATTTTTCTGAAGACTGATGCAGCTGGTATTGTTTAACGGAGACCTGCCGTTGACCGAAGCGCAACTTTCCGTACTATCGCTAACTTTGTTGTCGGAAATAGGCTTGCACTCTGAACGACGAACTTTGCCGTCGGAGCTTTTGCCGTTGTTATTAGAGCATGCCTGTTTATCGGCGTCCATAAGCCGGCTTGGATTTCTCGAAGTGTTGATATGCTTTTGCAATTTGTGCTTCTTCTTCATGATCTTCAAATATTCCAATTTTTGTTTCGTCTTCTTTCTTTTTACTTTATAAGGAACACTTATCTCATCATCTCCAGTTAAATCGATAATTATAGTCTTCCTGGATTTCTTCCTCATCTTTTTCAATAGTTTGAGACTTTTTGCTCCCTTCTTCTGCAGGTAAGTTTGATCCATCGACTTATTCCTATCAATGCCTGGTATCACATTGCGATTTTGCGAAGCACCTGAGCAGTCTCGATTCACCTCGTAATTAGGTGTATCTTCAATCGAGTTGTTCCGACGGGATAGCGAATTCATCTGGTTTTTCTCCTGAAAGGATGTTATTCAACAAATATGAACATGCATGTGCAAATAATTGCGCAATGAAACATTACTAATGAGGACAACACAAATCAAAATAGAAAAAAACTTACCTGAGGCACTGAGCAACTTTGATCAGCACGAATCGGTTTGACACATTGTGAATCCGCAGGTTCGTCCATTTTGTCCTCAAACAGCAGGAAATTTTTGTGAATCTGCTTCAAATCGAATAGATTTGACTGCAATAACCATAACGTTTCATTCTGTTGATCCATAGGCGGTCTGAGCACAAATTTTAATAATTCATCTCGCAATTTCGGCATGCGCAATCCTAACAGCATTAGAGCTAACTTGTTAATTCTTCCTTTCCTGTCGTAATCTTCCGCCATTTCCTTCCACATTTTGAAGGCGAGTAAATATCTGACGTAAACTACATCAGTCATAGATGTCATCTTTGTTGTGAGATTAGTGAAACTCTTCCTGCATAATGAAATACATGACATTTTATATTGTTTCAATAATGCCCATCGCAGCATTTGTCTGTTCTAATGCAATAACGAAAAAATCTTTACATACATGAACAGATGATCACAAATTTTTGCATATCTTTCTGTAGCATGTTTAATTCTAAGTAATACCCTGAAAATATGCTCTTCCGAGTTATCTGGAAGCAATTTGACATTGAATGTACAATAATTGCTCATCATCCAAGATTGCATCTGCAAAATTGGTTCTGTTAACACTTACTTAAGTATATATACAGTGCTGCAAGAATCTTAGCAGCAATTTTAGAGGAATCTTTAATGTAACTGGAACATCTTTTATCCGTCGAAGTTTTCAACTCTATGTCTATGTACACATTCAACAAAGCAGACATTCTATTCAAATATGAATTATGATCAGTTATATCCTAAAGATAAAAAACTTCGTTAATATCGTTACGCACACACACACACATACACATCTCTCTCATGTCCGATTCTATAAAAACAGTGGATGGTAATTGAAAATAATGATACCTGTTTTATATCGAGCCAGTACAAGTGAAAGAATATTAACATATTATTAATATGGTTCTTAACATTAATTACGTCACTGGACTTGACATTGCTCACTGCCATGCTAGAAGTAATATTCCTGAAATAGCAAACGTTACATATAACTTTTAGCTACAAATGCAACCAATAACTATATGTATATGTACATACACAGAACTTTTATTTGTAAAAGAACATAATTCTATTCCTACATAGAAACACATTTAATATTAAAATGTTAAATTTTGCTTAGCAGGAAAACACGTTTATATATATATAATTTAAATCATTAGGGAGAATTCAGATTGATTGAATGATCTTACTGTGTGTAGAGTAAAAGCAACTGTTGGAGATGCCGATAATTTCTACTTCCTATGGACGAACACATAACTTTGCTGAATTTAGGTAACCATGAAAAGCCTTCTTCGATCATGTTGTTATCATTTACTGTAATATCTTCCAGCTGTTGATTTTTTAAACGCTCCTTTCTACCTTTACTATTCCCACACATAGAAGATGTATCCATAATGATATCTTCTTCTGTAGTTTCCTTTTATGGCATAAATTCTCTGCAATTATTACTTTTGTCAGCATCATAGAGTTGTCTTTATTGACCGATAAAAAGGCACTTGACAAATCCTTATTTCACAATGGCTCAAACAGTGCAAGAAAATTTGTGATACATTTATCTTGCTTAGATCATGTCATATCTATTATTACAGTGAATTCTAAACATTTTTGTTTACAATATAAAAAACCCATGCCACTAATAGCATAATAATTAAAAAATTAATATTAATATTTGATATCTTCAATCTGTATTTTGTTTCTAAACATTATCTTTAATTTTTTTATAAATATCTTGTTTAATTCAATATTAATAGAAAAGTTAAGGCACATGATTAGTGATACTTTTATAATCATAAATATAAAAAATTAATAATAAATGCAATTCATTGCTAACTTCTTCATGTTGTATGCACGAAAAAGGGATGAATTTACATCTATAAAAAATTAAAATTTGATAATAATTTCACGAATTTTACCATCACTTAGTAACATGTATGATTTAAATCTTTAATAGCTGGTTAATATAATTGGTTAAGAAATAATATACATAAAACATACAAAAAAATAATACATAAAACACATAAATCGAATATATAGAACTATCATAAAGCAGCTTTGTTGAATAACGTAACAAATTTTTACATCGAACGTATAATAAATTATTAGAAAAACTATATTGTTAAAATGGAAATAGTAAGAAGCATCGACCATTGAATATCGAGTGACAGTACGATATGCTCTTGCAAAAAGAGCATGCGGGACGCTCCCACGACGAGAGAGGGGAGGATGAGAGAGAGAGAGAGAGAGAGAGAGAGAGAGTGTGTGTGTGTGTGTGTGTGTGTGTGTGTGTGTGTGTGAGAGGAAGGAAGGAAGGAAGGAAAAAAGGAAGGAAGGAGACAGACGAGGAAACAGTTTCGATCTCGATCGAGGAAGACAAACGTTTACCTTACAGTGCTTATCGGCCCGACGACAATCTGCCGTACATACTGTCGCGCGTTCTTCGCATGTCGGCACGTCCCCGAGCGTTCTTCGCGTGTCGCAACTCCCGCACGGGTAGCTAACGTGTTAACGTGCGGAAGATATCTCTTCTGCGACGAGAGCAGGTTCTTCTCTTTCGAGTCACATCAGGATCGCGGTGTGCCGTCGTCGTCGCCGCCCTTCGCTCTCGCGTGGTTATCGCGCTCACCGATCAGCGGGGCTAAATCGGGATCCCATAAGGTCGCGGCATCCTCGCGCGACTCCGCGAGATTATTAGACACGCATATACCGAACGCGTTTTTTCACGCTCGTTGCGCCGCGTCGTTCATCGTCGGCACATCGCGTCGCGTGCGGCGCCGCCTGCCGTCCGGGGCCGGCAACTTCGTTTCACTTCGCTCGCTCCGCACGCGAGAGCACGCACGCACGCAGGTCTCTCCTCTCCGTCGCTTCGGCGACGGTTGCGCGCGGCGGAACGCGACGCTTCCGCGCGTCGTGTCTGCCGCGACGTCGCCGTGACCGCAGGCCGCCGATGAGCTTGCGCAAAACGCTCGCCCGTCCGTCAGGTACGTACGAACTCTCTCTCCATTCTTCGCTCTCGTGCGTGCTCGACGGTGCGCAGGTTTCTCGCCGGAGAGGGTCTCGCGAAAACGCTGTTCCAGAGGCATGTATCTTGTTTTCTCTTAGGAAGTGCACAAAGATACACTCCGTACGGCCCGTTCGAAGAAGTCGTGTAATAACATATTGGACTCGGTGATATGTGTGCCCCCTTTGCCGTACGTGGAACGTCTGACCGCCCGTACTTCGAGAGGGAAGTTGCACTTCCTTCGTGAAGACTCCGTATGTGAGAAAGAGAGAGAGAGAGAGAGAGAGAGGGAAGAAGAAAGAGGACGAGAAGAGCAAGCCGCTTTTTCGCTTCGTTCGGGCGGCGAGCGAACGATGGAACAGAGGAATGGAGTCCACCGCTTCCCCGCGACCGTACCGGAAAGACCTCCGAGGCGTATCCGGGAGACGAGAGAATCCCCGTTGAATTCACGCTGAGATTACAGGTAAGTGCATTTAGGAAACCTCCGGCGGTCACAGCCGGGTATTCTTTGACGTTTCAATCCGACAATAATGAAACCGCGGCCGACACCTCCCCTTGTCATGCGCCTCGTCGTCTCCCGCTTCGTACGGCCCTGATCATGACCGAGTGTTCCCACCATCGGCTGTTCGGCGGCGCACGGCGTCGCGCGAGCTCTCCGGCTAGGTTGCCCGGCAGCGGCCGAGCACGTATGTGACATGGCGTCCGGGTAGAAAGAAAGTTAACTGCTAAATAAGCGTTAATGTTGTTTTCATGACATTGACCAAGCGAAAAGGGAACATCCGAGGCCGCGAATTTCCCACAGACACTGGCATTGATGGTAATGCATGGGAGGAAACCGCAAAGGATCAGCGATGGGTAGGGCACTGCCGTCAAATACCCGATCCTGACACACGACCAACCTCGCTCTCTTTCTCTCTCTCTCTCTTTCTTTCTCTCTCTCTCTCTCTCTCTCCGTCTTCCTCGCTCTCCCTCCTTCTCTCTCTCTCTCTCTCTCCTTTTCTTTCTCCCTGCTCCTCTCTATCTCTCTCTCTCTCTCTTTCCGCATCAACTCGCTTCACCTCGTCTCGTCACCCGACGTCCGTCCATTCGTCCGTACGACCCGCTCGACCGCACACACGCACCGCCACACTGCCACTCTACCGCTCCGCGGCGCGACGAACTTCCACGATGGGTATCCGCTCGGGTGCAGTTCCTCGTGGAAACGATCGCGACGGCGGACAACGCGCGACGACCTCCTTCACTCACGACCCGTTGTCTTATGATTCCAGGTACTACGAAAAGCACCAGGCCCATCCCTATCAGGTAAATAATAGCCGCCGTCGAACGAAGCGATCTTGCTTGTCGGTGAGACACGGGGAAGGGAGCGGGCGGAGAGAAAGGGGAGGGATGTGGGACTCTGTCTCGCATCCACGGGCAACCTCACGTCGTCTCCTGATCGTGTCGCCGTAATTATCGCGCGTCACTATTCCGCGGCCGCGATTTACGCGTCGTCATCGTCGTCGTCGTCGCGAGTGTGTAACGTGGACGAGGACGGTGGGAGGGGGATGGGGTCGTCCCGGTTTTCGCGGGCGGGATGCCACAGAACGGAGCTCCCGCGGTGGCGGTACTCCGTGTAGCGTTCCACACTTTGTGGCGTTCATTTTTCGTCGACTTCGTGCAGTTCGTCGGGTCGCGCGCGCTTCGTAACACGCACGGCGGAGCCGAGCCGCTGTCACATTCTCGCGAGAGAAACGCGGGGTCGAACGCGAGCGGAATCGATAACGCGCTCAACCAGTTGCCCGACGACGATCCCGAGCGAACGAGCGTGCTCGACGCGCTACGTTCCTCCGTTGGCATCACGGACGGTCGCTCATCTTCCCTCATTTCCACGGGACCTCGCTCTCCCGTGGAAACCAAGGAACTCGACTCCCCCACGTCGCCCCCTTTTTTTTTCCACAATTCGCGAATTTTTCTCGGGTCTGGCGTGCGCAATATACATCTTTTGGTAAATCCCGAGGTAAACGTCCCGGCTGATCGTTCTTCAGCAGGACACAGCTGGGTCGTATCCTTGTCTCGTTACCGAGAGCGGTACATTCAGCCTAATCGCCGACAATCTGGTACATATTGAGCGTAAGACACGGTTCAAGCGGGTATGCAAGGATGCGTTCGACGGGCTTGGTAGGCAAACGGAATTCGGATTTGACAAGTGATGCTTTGGCGAACACCGCTCTGCCGTCGGGTATGTGTTCGTACCATCGAACGCATTATCGCGATACTAATGATTACGCCGAGGTATTTCCAGTAAATCTGTGCTGTGTATAATTATAGTCGTAGAGTTATATCCCGTAGTTTTCATTGATTGAACGTGCTGTTGTCCTTGAGCATATTATCACTTGTATCGGGCAAAATTGATAATTATGCGCGCGTAATTTCATTTAGATCCTTCAATCGGACTCGCACCGCGCGAAGGACGGTTATTAGTCGAGCTTTTCCTCGAATTTTCACGCCAACGCGAAGTAACTTCCTACTTGTCTTGTAAACATAACCTCACTTTTCGAAAAATCAATAATTTATTCTAGCAGGTAAAAGGCCCCAGAAATGTTCAAGTGCCGCTTCTCTGAGAACTTTGCTTTAGTTTTACTCGTTCGAACTACGTTCCGATGATTCTTACAACTTTTTCACCAATATTCAGCTCGAAATCACAATGAATGTCATAATCTTGGGATCACAGCAATTTCTTTGTGCCCAGGAGAGTTTCTGGTTTCTCCCAACTTTTTGAAGACAGATATTTTAACATATTTGCCTTTTAACGATTCAATATCATCATGCATGCCTTAACGTTCGTTTATTTATTAGTATTGTAAAATATAATTTATTTGATGCTCTGATATAGATTCCTTCAACTATATTGATCAATGTAAGTACAATTTACTAGAGTTTCCTACAACTTTTTATCTTACATATTGTTATCAGGTTAAAAATTATATCATTAATCTTAATTACAATGTTAAGGCATACACGATGTACTCATATACATATATTTTATAACATTTCTGTCAACAGCTTTATATTAACGGACGTTCTCCCTTCCTCACAGTGTCTCGACAACACAATTTGTTGTATTATTATCTATGCTACTTCTTATTTACCTGCTTAATAATTTGATTGCAGAACGCAAAGTACAGCGGTTCTAAGGGTGGTTACTCTTCCTCGACCACATCATCGGACAGTCGTTACGAAGGGCGTATGCGCGACTCTCCAAATGGTAACTCTTACAGTCCAGCCTGCAGCTTGGGAATGGGCATGGGGACGGACCGGGATAGTCCACGGAATTACGCATCCAAGCCTCTTTACAAGAAGGAGAGAGAAAATAGAGACTATAAATTATCCTCCTCTAGGGACAAGTATTCCGGTAAATAAGCTTTCTTCTGTCAGTTTTGACACTTTGTGTGAAAAGAGCTCTTTCATACTATAAAGTAACACGTATATATATATATATATGTGTGTGTGTATAAAACACATCTTTGTTAATATTAAAAAAATCTATAAACAATGTGCAGTATACAGATGTACAGATAAATGACAATGTTATCATGTAAAGAAACAATTCTCCTTTCCTTTGTCTAGAGTCTCAGTTTTTCCTCTTTTTTTCAGTATAAAAACAGAATTGTCTCTTAACATTTTCAGCTGTAACATGCTTGCTTGCATATGTGTAGATTGTGCACGATCCCCAAAAGACAAGAGAAGCCGCGAGAGCAGGGATTCAGAACACAGGACCAACCACGATAGGAGTAGTGGAGACGTAAGTGTTTACTCGACATTTGTGTATATTTTAACTATAGTTGTATAACTGTAAGACTTTAATATTATGGCAATTAAAAGTGTTACAAATTGTTTAAAATTGCCTCAGAATCAAAGAGAACAGAAAGCAATTCGATGATTTGCGTATGTTATAGAAATCTCACTTTCTTCTTAAATACTTGTTTTATACCATATTATTTACGTGTATAATATATAAAAATTAAATTCGTGGATAATATAATGTGTTCCAACTTGTAGCGCGAAATATATGAAACTAGTAACTCTCACATGACAACATGTTTTTATTTCGAGAAACTTTTTAACACATAATCAGTTGTGAATATATGAGATAGATGTCCATGTCTTTGGCATGTATATACATTTATAACATTCTAATTTTGTCAAAGACGTTATTTCTTATATATAAAACGGACTGTCGGATAATTTGTATATGGTCACAGTCCTAAAATAACGATGATACGTATCTACTGATAATCTTTCCGAAATATCTTTTTGATGTACATTTCGGAAGTATTGCATGTCCTTATCAGGTTAAATACAGCTTCTTGGACATATACGTTATCCTGAAAATAATAATTTTTATTCATATTCCTATAGATCTTACATCCCATAAAATTATCATCAAATTCATCGAGAGAATCTTCATCTCAGAGGAAACCAGCACACAATTCCTGTCAGGTCAGTGTACGATTACATTTATCCATACCGGTGTATTAGTCATAAATTCCAAGTTTTAAATTTGTACGAATAGTGGACAAACACACACACATGCAATTTTTCTAATCTAGTATATAATTACCATTTCATCATTCATATATAATAATCGGTGTGAATTTACGGAATGTATCATAAAACTATTAATTAAAACGAGATATAACAACATCGTGTGCAACTGAAACTGTTTATAAGCTACGAACGTGGGTATTATCATTGAAACGTGTAATATATTAATAATCTCAACCTCAACTTCAACTTTTAGCTTCAACTTTCCGAACAAGCTTTGGAATTAATGCAAATACTCCCTATCTATTCAATTGTTTTCCGGAAATTTTAGAACAGTCTGTTTAGGATAAACGTGGTGATGAGCGAGGAGGTGGTACAATGGAACGTACAGCCAGGGTTGGCGATTGGTCGGAGCACATGAGTTCTTCGGGAAAGAAGTATTATTATAATTGCAAAACGGAAGTTTCTCAATGGGAAAAACCACGAGAATGGATCAGTCGGATAGATAATCGTCAACGGCAGTCTAGTGACTACTCTTCTAGGTCAAGTACGTCTAAATTTTTTATGATTATCAAATATATATAATACGTAAAATGTTAGGTATGAAATGACTAATTTAAAGGACCGGTAAATATGAGTTTTCGTCGAAGTGAAAAATAAATGAATGAATTATATTATTCTGCTTGAAGCTTTGTATTAACTTTTCGCACTCGTAGTTCGGTCTATGTCAATACGCTTTGTGCCAAGATATACTACAACCACCGGAGATACAAGAATTTCTTGAAATAACGATAATGATATAGACGTTCAGAAAAAAATTCATAATGATAATATCAATAACTTTGACAACATCGATATTTAAATCAAAAAAATTAATGAAGTAAAGTTCCAAAAAATCAACAAATTACTAGTCCGTATAATTTCTATGTGTCTTTTGAATTCGTTAGAAGTTTTCACTTAGCGTGTCTATAAAAATATTAGAAACTTTGTTAGAACGCAATATAAAAGTATATACGATACATTTTCACTTGGAAATTTTTTTTTAATATAATATTTATATTGTTGCAAAAAAACTCTAAAGCAATACCGTCAATACAGTGTATATAAATTTGAAATATTTTGATTTGTTATATTTCCAAGTTTATGTGAGTGAAAGTGTATTATACATTTTTTTTATTGTATTCTAACAAAGTTTCTAATAAATATTTTTTTATTAACACGCTAGGTGGACTTTTCTAATATATGTATAATTGTATAGTTACAAAAATATATATTATACAGGATCCTAACATCAGGAAAACATCTAAATAT
>NW_014561157.1:1085303-1147993 GCF_001313825.1 Dinoponera quadriceps
ATTTCTCATATCATCAAAAATAAAGGAGATATTTAGGCGTTCTCTTTATGCTAGGACATCCTGCGTGATGCTAACAATTGAAATTTTACATTATGTTTTTTATAAGATGGACTAATATTTTTTTTTAATTCTTAGTTCTATTTATTCTTATTAATATTAGTTATATTAATATTAGAATATGTATATTGGTTAAATCGCTCACAGTAAAAAACATTTTGTACTTGTGTTAAAATTGGTCTTTGTTAAAATTTTTGTGTTAAATTTTTGACATATAACCTTGTACTAATTTAACACATTGTGTTTATATTACCTCAACGTTTATGTTGTGTCGATATTCAATATGTGCAAGTGTTAAGATAACATATTTTATGCTTCAATGTCGATTAACGTATTAATTTTGTGTTAATTTTTTACGTAATATTTGTATAACCATTCAAGATATTCACTTTGTATTAAATTAACACAAACATTTGTGTGGATCGTTTGGAACACGTGAAATGCCTTAAACTTAACACAAATTTTTTACCGTGTACATTGTTCACTGATTTAAACAACAACGGAATATATTTTCATGGTGTTTTTTTTCCCCCCCTAAGAACTCGAGGCTCCTGTATCCTCGTTTTGGCTGTCTTTGTTTAATGACGTCAGAAGTGAAAAATTGTATGCTAATATATTGCGGTAACCGTGAAGATAAAAGAATATATTATCAAAGTAGCACTCCTGATCGATTCAGTACACTTGCAAAAATGTCCGGGCGTTTTCCCTTAACCTAAACAATCAATAAATAGCCGTAAAATTAACGTAACAGAAATCATGAGGAAAGATCGGTTAAAAACACAAGTTGTATGTTGCACTAATTCTCGGCTATTTTCTGCTGGATCGAAGAAAAACGTTCGGATATTTTTACAAATGTGCCGAATCGATCACGAGTGTCATTTTGTATTTTCTTTTATCTCCACATACACCGCAATATATTTTGGCGTACGATTTCTCGCTCGATTTAACGTCGTCAAAGAAGGACGGCCATAGAGAGAGGACCCAGGATCCTTAAGAAAGACATCCATTGATGGCACTTCCGAGGCTTGGTGAATTCATCGTCTCGCATCTCATGAATGAAACAAGTACAAGTCACAGCTCCCTTCACACAGTTCTCATGTTTTCTCGGGCAGGTCATGATAAACATTCCAACTCGCGATCAAATAGCAGTAGCAGTATGCGAGATGGTAAATCGTCGCGACAGTCGGACAAGCGAGAATATTGGAGCTCATGTGGCGGAAGTGGCGGGAGCAGTAGCAGGGAGGACGTGTCCACGAGGGAAAGAGAAAGGGATAGGGAGAAGGAGCGGGAGAGAGAGCGAGAGCGCGAGCGGGAGAGAGAATCTTCTAGAGAGGAAGTCGGAGTGGAGCGTCAAGCTCAGGACATGGACATCTCGCCGGGCGATTCCACACCTACTTCGGAGCCCTTGACATCCGCTCATGATCCACTGCCACAGGGCCCTGTTCTCTTGGCCACTGGTACGTAGAGGCTTGAGGGAAGAATCCTCGAAGATTCGGCACATCATCGGGTCACATTTCCGATTGACGCTGATCTCGATCTTCCTTTAGCATTACCTCGATTAACATCACATCCACCATCGACGGCGCAGGCGCCCGGGAAACTCAATTCACCTACGCAGCAACAAGGGAACAGCAACGCACCAGGACCACCGGTGTCACTGGCTAGCCTCCCCAAACTTCTATCTCAAATCACGGGCAGCAAAGAACAGCCCGACATCACGCCGCAGAAGGCGTTACAGACAATTCAAACAGCCATCTTGTTATCCCGACAAGTAAGAGTGCGTGTGTTGAAACATGTGTGTGTAGATAATTATACGTAGGCATTCAGTCAAAGCGAAAGAGAAAATAGACTAATAAGAATCGTTCACCAAGTTGTTCGACTCGCCGAAGATGTTTTGCATTGCTAGGCGCAGAGATAAGTTTTACACGTGCAGAACGGCAGTCGTAACTTCACCCGCTCTTTCTCTTCACAGCAGTCCGTTAGTGGAGACCGAAATAATAGCGGAAACGATGTGATGGTCCCGCTAAAAGTTGATACAAGTGGCAATACTACTAGTGAGGGTCCACCAACGCCCACGCATTCAGAAACTCAAGATTGCATTGATGCGCGGAAACGTGAGTACTTGTACTCGTTGTTTTGCTTAACGTATATTTATTCCGATCGTACAAACATGAGATTGATTGCGTTCAGGAAACACAACGGTTGAGTGATTCGTCAACATAATTGGTCTAAATTTAGGGGACAGTAAAGACTAATAATCATCGACTGCTCGCTTGTGTTTTTTGAACATAGCCATTAATCAGTTATTAGTTTATTAATTCGGTCAAATTCATTACTTAATATAAAGCACACAAGTGTAATATATATACAGCACAACACAATATAATACAGTAGAAGGTAAAGATTATTAAAAGACAATACACAGTTACAGTGTCGTGTTGTAGTATATATCAGTGTTAAAATTAATTGTTATATTAGAGTCTATTAAGAACAAGACCCTTCATTCCCATTCGTCTCGATTATTTTTGTCATCAAATACATAGGTATACGTATGTATGTATGCATTTTGTGTTTATCTATTTTTACAGTAACGAGTCCTGGGGGAACGAATTCTGGAGTCCAAGGTCTTAGTTCATTACAAAGCTTGAGCACATTGGGCTCCCTCGGGAACTTAAGTAACACTGGAGGTTTACAAGCATTGTCTCGAGTACAGCCTCCTTTAACACCTTCTTTAACACCGTCGCTCGCTAATCATTATCGGGAAGATTTAACGCAGCATGTGCGTGCCTTTCCCGCTGATATTCTCGAAAAACAGGTGGGTGAAACTGATGCCTCGGATGTCTGCGGCTCGTTGCCGGTCCCAGTGGATGATATCTTACGTGAAATAATGCGTATGTGTAGGCACAGAAACTTAGTGAAGAAGCACACACAATGAGCAGTTTACAGTGTACGAGAGTGTCCGCAGAATTGAAAACGGCACGATCGATAGTGAGGCTGACAGAAATCCAGGCAAC
Source organism: Dinoponera quadriceps (assembly GCF_001313825.1). Lineage (NCBI taxonomy): Eukaryota > Metazoa > Arthropoda > Insecta > Hymenoptera > Formicidae > Dinoponera > Dinoponera quadriceps. The sequence continues at coordinate 1,088,375 of NW_014561157.1, forward strand.
GTTGCAGGAACAAAGGTAAGTGTGTCACATTACATTTACATTTCTTGTTAAATCTCGTAAAATATTTCACATAAGCTCGTTGTGAAATTCATTATGTAAAACATCTGTCTCTCTCATTTTCCAATGTCTCATTGATCTGCTTGATATTTTAGGATATTATTCCTCCGTCAACAAATTAAAACGCTGGAGGAGTTAAAATCCCAAAATTCCTTCATGTCTGATGATTCTTAGTGTAAGAAAAACTTTATAAAATAATTATAATTACAGTCTATAATTAATTCAAGCAAAAATAAAACATGGTTATTAATATTCTCATTAATATTGAATAATTAAGATTGTACCTAAATTATAATATCGTAATAGAAGTGAGAGAGAGATATAATAGCGAAAGAACATGGGCTGCTCAGAGAGGATCGGCTGTTGGAACTTGTCAGCCAATGAAGTCTTAAGAATTAATTAATTAATTAATTAGCGAATACACACCTCTCTGAGAAGCACAGCAGGCCTATCCAAGTCGCAGACACAACACTACATGAATAGAGAACGAATCAATTTTATCAGTTCAATGCAAACTACTGAATTGTATATCTGAATTGTCCACATCGTCTTGTATTACCTATGTTATACGTGTCAATGTTTCATATCCCAAGATTAAGCGGCATTTTAACTAGTTGAAACATTTTCGTTGTAAATCTCGGAATAAAATTCGTGCCACAAGTTTTTAACACAGTTCTTTATCGCCATAGTCTCACTTACCTAATCTCCCGAATTTTCTCGTTGAACATCGCTTTAGGAAACTTATATTGAAGGAAATATATATTGAACACGAGACGGGAATATGTATGTTCTATATTCAGATTTGTGTTTGATCTCCAATCATTTTATCACAGGGTTTCTCAACGTAGTAGAATGTATCATTGTTGAGCAAGTATCGATATATTGTTATACATGCTCTCCTATTTACATCGCATTATAATTAAAAAGCATAGCAGTGACGAAACTTTTAGATTAACTTAAATGGCCATCGTTTAATTTATAGTATGTAAATAGCAAAATCAGAGTGAGAGGGAGGGAGAGAGAGGGAGAGAAAGAGAGAGAGAGAGAGAGAGAGAGAGAGAGTACTATCATTTACAAACGAAAAGCAACTTTTATGCATGGCGAGCTTTTTGAGTTAGTAAGAACACCTATTGTATCGAAATTGTGGATCTAAAATAAAAATATGCATTTTTTATATTATACATAATTACAGAGAACTCATATTTTTTATTTCATTCATAATTCCCTATACAACTGTGTCAAATGATGAAACAAGTACGTGTTTACGAGCTATTCCGATATACCTATAAGTCTAACATATCGAATAAACGTAATGTTGTATATAGAATAATCAATAACAATCGCAGGTCGTGTAATAGTTATTTAAGGAGTTATATATAAGGAATCCTTTAATGAGGTATTTCGAACATTTCACTTTAACTTATTTATTTGAGTGATATTACTGCAAGAGATGGAAGGAGCATTAAAATCATTCGCACTCTACTGAAAATACTCAAAGAGAAGTTGTTTTTTACGTAGCATACCGTGGAAAATCAACCTGATCTTTCGAAAACGGATCGTTGCAGTGTGGCTTGCAAAGCGATTATCTATACATGTATATGTATAATATATTGTATACAATTTAGGGTCTCGAAAACCACGAACGTCATACAATAATTCACAGTATAGATTTCTTATTTTGTATATTTCTTTGAGGAACTGTCAAGGAGCGATCCTACTACTTACAGGATTAAAATAAAAAATAAAGGAGAACATATTTATAAAATATTACATTTTGTCTGAACATTAGGGACTGCGATCGAATTATGTATCCTAACTGTCTGTTTCTAGATTACTTTTTGACCCAAAGGATTTTAATATGGATCTGCACATTTCACTTCGTTTTTTGTTTCGCACGCACGCACGCACGCATATCAGAGTAGAACGATTTTTTTTTTATAACGCTGATGTACATATATATGTGCACATAATATAGCAAAATTCTTCAGTTCAAACCGCCATTCGCTAAATGTCCTCCTACAGAGAAAAAAAAAAGTCTTCACTTTTCTCTTCTAGATACAAAATAAGACTATATAACCCAAATCAATTAACGTCGTCGTTTTCTTTTTAATTAGTATTTGTTATATATCCTCTAATGGTATATAATATAATTGTTACAGATAAACAGAGAGGAGGATAGTATTAAGAATAATATTCGTAATAATGTTAATGTATCCTATCACGGTGTTTCTCAACACAAGCTCAAGTAGCTCTTGTTAAATATCACAAGCGCTACTCATTAAGGCAATGTCACCTTAATTCAATAAAAGATACAAAGGAATCAAAGAGCAACCCTAACGAGAGTTGGGACATTGAGATACAATTGTTCCTTGCGCTTCTGGTCCACAAAAGAATTCCATTTTTCCCTTTACATAGATTATCATTTTTATTGCGAGTATTATTGATGTCTTATCTACATATTCTGCGAAATCAGAGGTATTTCATAATAATGTATCTAAAGGAAGAAATTGCGGCTTACGGATTTCACGTATAAATACACTTTCGGTGCGTCAAAGAACGAATATTATTCAATCGTCATTAAGCGTATTTCGTCGATCCTTGTGCGAATAAAGATGGCCCTTCCTTGTATGTGTTGCGCATTTCATATATACTACTACACAAACATCTCTTGAATTTTGTTCTGTTGATTCATCGGTTGAGAAACACCGATTGGTATTTTTTTATATCTTCTTCTAATATTAACTAACGTTACATCATATGTATGAGGACGTACCGACATCCTCATAGCACCTGAAGCATACAGTGAACATTCTCCCATGTACATTTTATTTAATTACAGTCAGTCATTGGATTTATTTCATAACAAACTCCCACATTTCTGAACTTCGTTAGATAATTGCTTAATACATCATTCTCGATAGAATTGTTACAGATATTCAGAAAAATTCAGTACGATGCATAATTTCTCCAATGGACTAAGATTATAATAAGGCCTCGGAACATTTGACATATTGTAACATCCCATGGCTCGTAGAAACAAATGTCGCATGGAGACGAGTCTCGTAAACCTCGACGTTTCCGTTAACGTACGTAAAAGAGATGCCCTTAATTTTAGGTAAAAGAATGAGTTTATAATAATATCTTGTATGCCCGCGCGAGTAATATTATATATACATATACCTGCGCTTTTACATATAACATTACACTCCAATGATTTTTCGTTACATAAGTAAAACGTGTGCATGGAAAAATATTATATAAAAAAAAAAAAAAAAAGAAACTGTCAGTCATCGGATGTTACAAATCTATTGATGTTGAACATTTTTAATGCAGTGCTCTTCAGACGTTTATGCGAACATATTACAATGGAGAGTATACAAAATGCTACAAAACAACTCCAATACGATTTGCTTTACAGTCGTTAATACATCTACGTTACATGTTCATTATGTATGTCGGTAAGGCCATATACGAAATTTAATACAAAGATACTGCCCTCAGCAGGCAGTACTCTCTCTCTCTCGATATATCGATTAATTTGGAAATTTGTCTATTCATAGACAAATGGACGACACAGCCTCAACAGAGAATGTTCACAGTGTAAGACAGCAGCACAGACAATATCTCAGCGCAGCCTCCCTTTACCATTAATTTTTTTTCTTTTTCTTCGTGTTCTTTTCCTCGCAAATCGCATAAAACAAAGTTTCGTCGATTACACAGTTACGTCCAAAAGATCCTTTGTAGGTTTTCGGGTATGGGCCTTGCTTAAGAACTAAAGTAATTTCATCTATGCGAATTAATTTTTAAAGTCGGCGCTATTTGTCGGCATACGCTCAATTAGCATTCGCGTATGCCTGCATCACAGAGTTTTTTTTTTTTTCTTCAAATCACCCATACGCTAGCGTTACGTATTTAATCAACACACTGTTTACATCTTAAATGAGAAATATACCTACAAAGGGTATTTTGACAATGTTAAAAATATAAGTGTTCAACATGGAAACTAAATTATATGGATTTTTGTCTTGCAATAATGTGTACAGAACTTAAAAAAAAAAAAGAAAAGAAAAAATATCTCTTAACGCTTACTTAACGTAAATATTACACAACAACGGATAAGCAACAATGCCTAACAAAGTGTTTTGTACCTAAGTGTCTACTATGGCAGAAGATGGGTCATGTGCCGAGTTATTCTTGGCTACTGTCGAGTTTAAGCCAACATTATAGACAACTATCCTAATCTTAAATAAGACGTGTATGATTCAATAATGATTCGTTAATCATTAATACACGTCATCTAACTACTTTCCGCCTTTATAGGGGCTTCTAAAAAGAATAATTTACAGTATTTCAGCTGCAGCTCGGTTTCCCGGTGACTCAAGCTGCACAAATTAATATCAATTACGAATAGAGTAATTATAGAAATAATTATTCCGTCGAATTGTATCATGTCGAAAATCAGGAGCAAAAGTTTGAACCAAAAATTGTAAGACAGACCAGAGAGCGATTTCTTCCATGCAGCAAATGAAGAAAACAATTATTACCAGAAACTTGTAAGAAGAAGTATTTATATCCGTAGCGGCGGATATCGGAAAGAAACTTTTTAGAAGCCCCCTAATAATTTACTTCCATTCAACATACTTTTCAAATTGATCTCACTCACTCTCTATGATAAAACACACAACATTATTATAATTTAATCCTATTAAAATGGCATTCAGTATATATTCTCTTATAGGATTATTTCATTCGATATATAAAAAAAATATACAATTTCGACTACTCAATGGAAACGTTCAGTAATCGTCAGTTTGTACTATCCGAATGCCATTTTTGTGTATATTACACTTTTCCTGGACTAGTTCTACAAAGATTGTAGGGCTGCCCACGGAATTCTAATTAAAATATAATTAATGTCTATATACGTAGTGGGACTTTATTGATATACAGTCAGTTCACAACGCTCGCAATGTCACGATGTCACACAAGTATCTTAGGCTGACTTTCTTTTTTGTCACGAACTCGTCGAGATGATCATTCGATTACGTGCGGAATCATGTAATGTCTTTCTTGAATAATAAAGCGAAATCAGTTATTAAACGAAAAAGAATACATCACACACACATATCTATATATATGTACAAAAAATATGTGCACAAAAAAAGCGAAATTATACATTATAGTGTGCAATTATTTTGTGGTCGATAATTTTTTTCCCCCTATTATCATATTCGTCTCTTTAATGTAACTAATAATATGATATGATTTAAAGGGACAAATATGATTATAGTACAAATTCCCAATCTCAAGACAACTCAATTAACGTTCTGAAGACGTGCTAAGTGAATTATTTTTAGATTAAGGATTCGTTTTCTTCCCGCTCTTCTTTTACCGCGTTTACCACTTTAATCAAGATGCTTTCTCTCAAGAAAATCGGTTCGCAGGATCCGATTGCGATCGAAGAAATTTCGATATTCCCATTTAACCTGCCCTGTAGGTGAGGCTCAAGAATTATTATTACACGTTTATGTAACTGTAACACTTCCGAGTTGTACCCTCTTCAAATCGTCGACGTTCACACTTGCGAGCAACAATGCTACGAGCTGCAACTGACTTATACTTACCTGAGCGGGGTGTCAATCTCCCACTATTTTTTTCCCTTTGTCTTCGATTGCACGTAAGTGCTCATTATTTTTTTTCTTAATCGAGGTACTTTCCGACTTCGGCAAATATGTGTGTGTTATCTCGAGTACGTCATGTCGGTGTACATACGTATCGCGTCTGCTTTTGGGATAAGGTCTCAGTAATGCAACTGCATCACGGCATTATATTTCTGGCTTCATGCCAATTTCACATGTGTATATTATTCATTATTACTGTATAATTTAAATAATTTATAATTTACAGTTCCTGTAGAACACAAGTGGCTGTACGCAAGCATGTTCGGTTAGCGGATTATACTATATTACAAAGATGCTTGGTATACCACCACATTGATGCGATCGAGATTGACGTGTTGTGTGTGACAGTTTTCCATTGTACCACCTAAGACGGAGAGACATAACGGGGAGACACGTCCAGATACACGGATGCATAGATAGATGTAAAGACGCACCAGAATACATGCGCGAATCTTGTACGTTATATGCTCTCTCTCTCTCTCTCTCTCTCTCTCTCTCTCTCTCTCTCTCTCTCTCACTCTCTCTCTCTTTCTCTCTACCGCAAGCATCGTCGATACGCTTTTTTGATTTTCCGCGGCGCAGTCGCTGGTTGAGGCGGTGCGCTGCAAAATAAGCAGAGAGGGCTCGTTTCCATCCCATATTTTGCACGCGCACACGAGAACTGGCAAAATATAAAAACCCAATTTCTGGTTACTCTGTACTTACTTGAATGCGGTCGGCGCGCTTCCTTTCGTGAAGTTGAACGAAGGCCGGCTGTTGGGGTCGAAAGCCACTGTGGGAGCAGAAGCGGGAGGATTGAAGTTGAATCTTCCAATCGGTGCGGACGTGGGTGACTGTAACATTACGACGTTATCAGTCAGCAGTATGACACCTCGTTTCACACGAAAGAAGAGTGAGACGATTCTCGTTTAACGAATATAGTCAGGCATAAACAAGTTGCAACATTTCGTTTTCGGTCAATTTCGGAACGTGTCCCGTGTCCGATACACAGAGAAAAGGAATTTCTATGGATTTAATTTTTTCAATTGAAACAAATTTGTCTTTTGGAATAAAACATGCGAATGAAAGTTTGATTCGACAAACAAGACTGTTTGGTTTCTCAAACAATAAATATTTTCACGTCAAATAATATATTTCTTTTGTATTTTCATCAGAAACATTAAAATGGTTGTCGCAAGCGATAAATTATTTGAAAGAAGTAACACATTGTGCTAGAAAAATATTAGAACTTTTTTTTGTTTCAGTAGAACAATATTTAACCCTTATCGGACGCTAGCTTTTTATGCGTGATTCTCACTAGGTTGTAGCTGGTTTCGGTAAATATGCGAACTTGTCACCTCCTACGTGACGTACGACCGATAAGGGTTAATATTTAATATATAATTGAAACGTTTTTTTTTTTCCAAGAATGGAATATTTTCTCTAAATAATACTGTATTTTTTATCAAACAACATGGTTTACTCGAGTGAAATAACATTTTCATTCAAAAGAAATAATATTTGGTATTAAATTATATTGTTTATATTAATAAACCCAAGTGTCAAACAAATATATATACTAAATCCAAAGAAATCTTTTTCTCCGTATAGTGTTTTCTACGTCTTTGTTCGTTGACTTAATATAAAATTATCCAGTCAATATTTAAATTTTCTAATAGAATATGTCTGTTCTTTTTCGTTGAACTGCACCAGTTTAGGTTAATTTTCTTCTCCTCTTTTTTACACCAAGTCTTAATATTGTGCATCTATTTCTTTTTAAATTCTATGAGTGTACATCAGTTCAGCGAAAAAAGAACAGACCTAATGGGGAGCAAAATAATTTGGACGCTTCTAAGTTCAGGGCACAGCCGATAGTCCAATGAGAGAACAAATTAGTCAAAAATAAATTCTCTCATTGGATCAGCTGCTCTTTGAACTTAGCCGCGTCCAAACCGTTTTACATCCCACTGTATGATCAGTCACACGCCAAAAGGTTGCAAGAAACATTTATTGATAAATCTCGGAATCTCGCGTCAAATAGGAGAATTTCTCTTTTAATAATTTTCAGGAAATTTTCTATCGGACACAAAATGCGTTGCGAGACTCGTCAGAAAAAAAGTGTCGCAATCTTATATCGTGACTGACTGAACACCTAAGTCCTAAGTCTGCAATAGATGCTTTAAGCCGTAAGCCTTAAGAAATTGACCAATCACGTCGAACGCGAGTAGAATAATCTAAAACTATGATTGGTCAATTTCATAAGGCTAAGAGCTTCAATTCTCATCGTAGACCCCGCTTTAAGCGAGAGATATACAGATTTACCATGCCACCGAAGAAGCCTCTCGACGGTGCTGGTGGCGGGGCGGTGGGTCCGAAGTTGAATCCCGCATTGCGTGAGGAGGTGGACAGGAACGACGGCGTCGCTTGAGTCTGCGGATTGGCGCCGAACATCGGGGTCGCCACTGAAGTCTGTCTGAACGGCGGCGGTGTCTCTTGCTGCTTGAACGTGTTGAACGTGAAATTGGCAGTATTCGTCGGTGCCAGGCTGGCGAAGGTGTTGTTGCCGAATATACCGCTGCTCGACGGTGCGTTCGAATTGGCGCCGCCGAACACGAAGAGCGGCTGCTGCTGCTTCGCGCCCGACTTCGGCGGATTGGTGTTCGCGGAGAAGTTGAAGCCGGCGCTGCTCGCCGGCTGCTGCTGCGGCGCCGACTGGTTCGAGCCGAACGCGGGTATAGGCGCCAAGGTCGACGCGTTGCTCTCGTCCTTGGTGGAGGAGAACATGCCGGGCGCCGTAGTGTCGCCGAATGCGGGCGTGCCGGCGTTGTTGTCGAAGGTCGAGCTGTTGGACGAGCCGAAGGGCAGGATAATAGAGCTGGTCGAGTCGAACCGGCCACCCATCACCGTAGGTGCTGCTTGCCCGGGCGAGTTGAATACAGACGCCGTCTTCTCGCCGCTGCCGAACACGGGTAACTTCGTCTCCTGCGTGCCGAAGATCGACTTGCTCTCGGTGCCGGCGCTGAACACCGGGATCTTTGTCTCGGGCGCCGAGTAGGCCGGCGGCTTGCCAGCGCCGGTGCTCTCGGTGCCGGCACTGAACACCGTCGGCTTGTCCGCCTGTCCGAACGTAATCGGCGCCTTCGAGTCGTTACTGTTGAACAACGACGTGGAGCTCGAGACGATCGGGAAGGCCGGTGCGTCGGTCACGGAGGCTTTGTCGGAGGATGGCGGAGGAGTCGCCTCGGCTATCTTGCTCTCGCCGAACGGCAGGCTCGCCGGAGACGACGTCGCGGCCTGGCCGAAGCTCGGCACCGCTGCCTGAGGTGTCGTCTTCGGCGAGTCGGAGAATGTCAGAGAAGGTTGAGCAAAAGTTGGAAGACAAGTGGTCGTTGTACTGGCGGTGGAAGTGTTGCTGTTGGCAGCACTCGTACTGCTCGGTACGCCGAACGAGAAGATCGGTCTCGCGTCGCTTTGCGACGCGTAGTCTTGCTTGGCTAACGGTGTTGCTAACGGCGGCAGGGTCGCCCCGCTGATCGCTGTTGATTCACCCGCTGCCACCGTTGCCTTGGGGCTTTCTGCCGCGGCGGTCGTCGCGAGGGGAGCCTTCTGCTTGTTCGAGGAAGGCTGGCTAAACACCGTCTTCTGGCCGCCGAACGTGAAAGAAGGAGCCGGGCTTGGCACGCCGCTGCTGGCGAACGGTTGTTGCTTGCTCGACGAACCGTCGCTCTTCGGCGCGCCGAAGGGCGAATCTTTCGCCTCCTGATCCGCTTTAGCGTCGGTTTTGTCGGCTTTCACGCTGAATTGGAACCCGCTACCGCCGGAGGACGTTACGACGCCGGTCTTGGTCTCTTCCTTGGGAATGCCGAAGGTGAACTGCGCCGTGCCGCTGTTCTGCTGCACGTTGCCGAACTTGAATCCGTTCAAGGGCGACGCGGTGTCGGGTTTGGCTTGGCTGTCGGCTTTGTCTATGCCGAACTTGAATCCTCCGCTGCTGGGCGGCACGGTGAACTTGAACTGCAAGGTCGAGCCGCCGGTGCTGGACGCGGGTTCGCTCGGCTTTGCGGTGCCGGGCTTCGCAGCCTGGCAGGCCACGCACTCCGTGTGCTTCGCGTTGTTCTGCAACAGGCAGGAGTCGCAGATCCACGCGCCCTCGGGCTTCTTGAACTTGTCCCCGAAACCGTTGGTTGTCGACGCTTGCTCCGGCTTGCTTGGGCCGCCGCCAGGCTTAGCGGTATAGCAGTACAGGCAGGTGCCGAGGGAGCCGCTGTTTGTTACGAGACACCCAGGACACTCCCAGGAATCCTTGAATTTGTTCATTAAGTCGGAATTGCCGGCTTCCGTCGGCGCACCCTCCGCGGCAGTCAGCTTCGGAGCGGAAGACTCCACGGCAGCGTCCGTCTTGGCCGAGCTCACTTTCATCGGAGTGGGCTTGGATGTGTTGCAGCAGGGACACGTGATGACGTTCGCGTTGTTTCTCAGCAAGCAGCCGGAGCACTCCCACGAGCCCTCGGCCGGCTTGAACTTCTCCATCAGATCGGATTTCTGACACTTGGCCGGCACCGTCTGTTGTGCGGCGGGCTTGTCGCCTGGTTTCGCGGCAGTGCACGCCACGCAGTTGACGTCGTTCTGCTTGTTCCTCACGTAGCAAGCTGCGCATTCCCATTCGTTGGTGGACAGCTTGAAATGAGAGCCGAAGCAGTCCTTGTTCGCGACTGGCTTCGCTTTCGCGACCGTGTCGGCCGTCGACGGAGGCGCCGGGACTTTATCGTTGGGGTTGGCCCGGGCAGCCTTACACGCGATGCACTGTTTGTCCGAGCCACTGTTCCTGATCAGGCATTCACTACACTCCCAATTGGATGCAGGCGTCGCGGTGCTGCTGACCGAGCCGAAGGGATCGGCGTCGCGCGCGCTCTTCACATCCGTGTTGAAGCCGGACGTCTTGTCGGTGTGAGCGATTTCAGGAAATACTCCCCCCGCGTTGGACTCCGCGTTGTTCGATTTGGGAAAGAATACGTGTATGACACTACCGGACTTCAGCTCGACAGTGCCGTCCTTGCCGCCCTTCGCCTTTTCCTTCAACCTAGGTGCCGTGGACGAGCCGGACCAAATGAAATTCGGCATAGACGCGGCCGTACGCTCGGGAGATGCGGCGAACGCTGCGTATTCCGTTTTCGGAGGCAAGCTCGAGTCAGATGCAACGCTGCTCGCGTTGTCTTCGGCGTTGATCGGATTGCTGAAAGTGTAATGATTGCAAGACTGCAAATTCTTCCCAGCATCCGTCACTTTAATCGGACTGGCGAACTTGAACGTGCTCTCCTGGCTTGTCGTAGCCTTGATTGTGGTGTGCGGAGGAGGAGGTAGCGTGAAGGTGAAGTTGGGCAACGTCGATATCGGCAATGGTATGTTCGGTAAATTCACGGGTTCCACTGTTTCCTCTTCTTCCAGATTTATCTTGGACTTGCCCCTTATCTTGCCGTGGTACTTTTCTCGATCGTCGTCCTCCGTTCTGAGGAGAAGAACAAACTCAAGATTTAAATATTAACTTTTACCTTCCGCAAGTAGAAAGGCAGATGTAGATGTACAGTGGTAGTCAGGAGAGTTGTGACACTCTTTTTGGATACCCCAGGCGGAACAAATTTCCAAAAGGCCTCTTAATCCTGTGGTTCTGTTCATTTTTATCTTCCTATTACATTTGTACGTGTATGAGTGAGCGTTCTGGCACTTCATGACTTTGTTTCATAGCTTAGTTTCAAATCAATCTTCCTGAGCTATGAAACAAAGTCATGAAACGCCAGAATGCTCACTCAAATTACATAAAATCACAAAAATGTAACAAAAAAATAAAAGTAATCTCGGGTCAAATAAACCTGAACAGAACAGCAGGTTTAAAATATCGGAGATATCTAAAAAAAAAAAAAAAAAAAAAAAAAAANGAGACATCTCAGAAATTTGTTCTGCCTGAATAAGTTTCGGAACGCATCCCGTGTCCAATAGGAGAATTTCTTAGTTGTTCTCAGGAGATACATTCTCCTGTTGGATACGAAATACGTTGTAAAAATCATAACAAAAAAAAAAATGTAACAATCTTTTTGTCCACCACTGTACACGAAAGTGTATTTAGAAAACACATGTACATGAAAATTTGTAAAATATACCTCAGGTGATATTCCTGTGCAGGCGGAGGTGGTTCGCCGCGCGCAGAAACTATTTTCCTAGCCGCGAGAGTTGTGTCCTGTAACTTCTGTCGTCTCCTCAACTTCAATATGTCGGGAACGGTTGGTACCGTCAACTCGCGCGTCAAATGACGCAAACCGACCCTGGCGGATGGAGTCGCTGCTGCCTCTTCTCGCGCTCTCTTCCTACTCATTAACGGCGACGCGTTGTCCGCGTTCCTCATTGGGATTCTTTTCGCGTCGGATATAGGCGACGAGAAATGTTCTAATGCTTCCAATATTTTCTTGGCAGTTTGACTCATTCCTGATGAATCAACCTCTACTGTATTAGAAGGTTTAACCTCAACATTCGTTCTCCTTGGTACTTTAAGTTGCAACTAAAATCAACATATTACGAATTGACGTAACTCGATCGTTCATTAATAATGAACAATTTTTGCTCAAACTGCTGCAGAATGAGTAATTTTTTCTCTCAAGTAACAATTGAGATACGTACCTCACTTGAATCGCTAAAAACGTTACGGCCTCGTTTGTAAAGGCCTGCCGCATTTGCACCCCCGAAAGTGGTATTACCACTGTAAAAAGGGGAGGACAGAGGAGATGCGCGACCTAGCGCATTTGTCATAACTGATGCGTTAAAACTCGGTCTACGACTGCTTAAAGTATCACGGGAATTACTATCTAGAAACAAGGACCTCGGGGATTGTAAGTGATTAGCTGAAAAAAAAAAAAAAAGAGAATTTACACAACCTGTTATTATTCGGCCAGCGTTGTGTTTTTTTTAAGTTTAATATCTGATGCTGAATTTCGATTATGCCGAACTTTAGTGGTTTATACAGGGTGAGGCAATAATAACCGTTACCACCTTGAATATCTTCGAACTTATTTAACAGAGATTACATTGACACTATTATTTGATCATTACTTCGAACGTCTGTAAACGTAAACTTTTCATCTTTACATGATCGTCAATAAAATATTTTTATTTTTTACAAATATTCGAAGTAATATTTATTATAACCTCACCCTATGTGTCCACTTAAGTAATTCGTATGATCTGTACGTACTAAATGTCAATTTATCACCAATATGTGTCTTTCTACTGGAAAACGATGAATTATAAATTTGTTGCAGCAAATTTGATGGGCCTTCGTGTCTGTTCGTTTGTGGAGTAAGCGAGCTGCATCCACTGGTGCTTTCGCTTGATTCCGAATGATCATCCAACCCATTTGCTGTCCCGTTATTGGTTGGTGGAGAATTTAAGTCCGACCTATGAGACGTCACGGTCCTAATGTCTGCTTGTATCGCAGGTGTCGAAGATATTAAGCGGCCTATTCCGCTTGGCCCAGCCGTTGCAGGTTCCAAGAAATCATCCGACTGTGGCAAGTTTTAATAAGCAAAATGTGAAAACTTGTCTCTATCTACCAGTGTTTAATCGTCCAAACATTCAGCTTACCGTTTCATTCTGAACAGAGTATTGCTTCTTAGAGGGATCAATCGTGTTCAATGCGATTTTACTCCTTGGTTGTATAAAAAATGTACCAGGTGGATGAATCACATCCATACGAATACGCGGTCGCTTACTAGGAGGAGGTTGCTGCACATCATCTATGAATTCTGATTCTTCAGGATTCTCTCTAACGTCTAACGTATCCTCGCTACCTTGAGAGGTATTGAACCACTTACTAATCCATGATCGTTGGGGTATAAAATCTGTTACCTTGGTCGCCACTTTTTTTACAAACGACTGTGAAAAATAAAAACGTACCAATATGTATAATATATATAATAAATAATTATATAACAGCACAATTAAATATTCATAATAAATAATTATATAACAACACAAATTAAGCCCAAATCGATTCAGCATTATCATACTATCTTAAGCACATTGTTAATAAAATCAAAAATAATATCTGGAAATTAGTATACGAATCTCTTTGGAGCGAAAACATTTTTCTGGAAATTATAGGCGAGTATCTCCACTGTTGTTAAGTTTATCACTTCTGTGACAACATCAAAATATTAGAGGGTAAATGTGTTAGGATTTTTAATACCTATAAAGATAATAGTAATCAAATTTAATAATAGATAATAGATAAAAGAGATTCTATTAAAATAAGTTGAAATTTTATACGACAAGCTTGAAAAGTAGTAATCTTGAGGAATTGCATACAAGTATCATAAGAACTTAGGTCGGTATCTATAGTCAGACCTTATGTATAAAACCATCTTAAGTTCATCTTCAGGTGTTGTACAGCTTATTTCATTGGCTATAAAGCATCTTAAGACGAACTTAAGCAGTTTTAAACATAAGAATCTGACTATGAATGCCAGCCTATGAAACTTCTGTGCTATTTATTGTATATATGATAAGTATTATCATACATATGATGATAAGTATTATCTAAATGTTATTTTCAAAAAAACTTGATACTTACTAAATTAACAGTGCTTATAGATACATTTTAAAATAAATCTTAGTAATATTGATCACATAAATACATACTTCACTGAATTCCGTCACTAATTCCCACACACAAGGAACATGTAACAATCATGCGAAATTTCGTTTAGTTTCTCCGACTCAATTTCAAGTTACGTTATATTACGATATAGAGGAAGGCAATATGAATTCCATTCCTCCGACTTTGACAATGCTTGGATCACGTTGTATGAAGCATTCGAGACCAGTCTATTTCAGCGCGAAGCGGTAATGTACTATGAGAGCTCACACACGAAGACCTACGCAGAGCGCGTGACGCGTTTGGCGCACGACATTAGCTAAGGGGCGCGCGCGAGAGAGAAAGAGAGAGAGAAAGAGAGAGAGAGAAGGAGAAAGAGAGAGAGAGAGAGAGAGAGAGGGGAAGTGGATGAGCGAGAGAAAGAGAGGAGAGGCAGAGAGGAATATGATTCGTGATTTTCGCGCCGAGGAGCCTGGCTCCATGGAGGAGTGTGCTCGTGTTCGAGCTTTCGTTGAAACGCACGTACCCGCCGGAAAGAGGCGCGTTTTGACGCGCGTAACAACACACACGGGTAGCAGCACACGCGTGCACGATCACCGTGTGCACGGTGGGTGCAGAGAGAAAGAGAGAGAGATTGAGGTTATCGGGCACACTCACATAACCACCGTGACACCGTAGATACTTGACGGAGGGACGTCGCAGGGATAGGGCGGGCATGCGGGATGCCTTGCGGCGGGGAATCGGTGTTCTACGCTGGCATGATCGCCGTATCGGCTCGGGGACGTTGCCGAGCGGGAGGGACGGCGTCGTGGGGCCCGCGAGCTCGCTCACGCCGCGCGGGTCTCGCGCCGAGGCGAGACTACTCACGTTGTTCGCATCGTAGGGCTTCGAGTTGCGCGACGATGGCTGCTTGCCGGCCGGATTGCCGCTTCCCTTGGCCATGCTAGCCGCTGCTCACTGCTCGACGATTGCCACGCGCGGGTCTGCAACCACGTACATCGCCTTCGTCGGGAAAACGTCACTGTCCGAGCACCGCACCACCTTCTTGCTTTCTTTGCGACGACGGCCACGAGAGATAATATGGCCGCGCTCGGCCCCAAAGACCGCCACCAGGGCGCCAGTAGGCCACTCTCGAATCACGCTCGATGCGCTTGCCCACGTGACACACAACGTCTCTTCCCTCTCGTCGTAGGCGGCCGACGGCAGCGCCGTCGTCATTCAACGGACGCGTAATCGTGAGCTGTCCGGAGGAATGTTCTAGATGTTTCTCGATTCTTGAATCATTCGTAAACTATTCGTGTACGTAACTCACGAGTGATATCCAATGAGCGTACTGCTTTTCCATAAGAAATTGACCAATCGTAATTGACTCTTTTCCTGTAATTCGACTGTGATTGCTCAAGTCTTCACGGCTTAAAGCTTATTACACCTATCGTAGATCGTAAATGAAGCCCGTATCAAACTACAGTTAGGATTGAAATTGGATTGAAATTTCAGTCCAATCTTAAGCCCGTATCAGACTATGGATTGGGGATTGAGATTAAATTAAGCCGACGGCACACAGTACTTGTTTTCGTGCTGGATTGCTCGCTGGATAGAAATATTGCGTTCTGATTGGCGTATTTCTATTCATTTTCGAAAATGCACCAATCAGAACGCGGTATTTCTATCCAGCGAGCAAACCAGCACAACGAGCACCGTGTGCCGCTGGCTTTAAATGTGACTAATAGGTACAAAGTTAACTGAACTCAAGTTTAGTGAAATTTAGTAAACTTTGTACTAATTGGTCAAATTTCAATTCAATCTCAATCTTCAATTCATAGTCCGATACGGGCTCAATAAAGTTAATTAAACTCAAGTTGAGTGAATTTTGCTCTGATTGGCCAAGTTTCAATTCAATGGCTGCGTTTAGCAGAGCAAATGCGATCAATAAGTCAGTGATTGGTTGCGTTCAGCGGAGAAAGCAGTTTGCAAGATTGTGTTCCGAAACCCTGCTCGATGGGTAGAGTAGCATTTAATTGACCAATCAAGATGAAAAAAATACTAGTTCCTTTTGTCCTGATTGGTCAATTAAACTACTCTGCTCTCAGTGTAATGTTTCCAAATATAGCTCTGAATGCACCCATTGATGTTTAGTTATTTTTTATATCCATGATTGCTAGCCGTGTCAGCATCTCGCGTTGTGTTGCTGCGAGTAAATAAAAACGGAAGCTCGGGCATTCCTTACTCATCATCACAGTTGGAAGATCGAGTGAAAACGTCCGTTAAGTTAGTGATCGAAGTGAGTAACAATTTATAATAATATTTTGCGAATGAGTATCCTCCATATTCGAAACGTCGTGAGTCATTTGAAAATAAAAATAAATCTGGGTGAAAATACGCGATTTTCCGTGATTTATCGTCTCTAACCTATTATAAATGCTCGGTAGAACTACATTTTGATAAATGTGGAGTTGAGAAATAATACGTTATTTGATGCCTTTACAAATTATTTCTTCCATTAATGACTTAATAACATTATTTTTTTCATTAGTAACGATATATAATAAATAAAGTAATTTATACTTAACTTAATTTTATACACTATTTTATTTTTATTTATTTTGTATTCTTGTGTTATATGATATATTGTTTTATTTTCTATGTAGCGATACTAATGTTAATATAATTAACATCTAGATGGAGCCAATGGATTATGATGAAGATCATAGTAGTTGGCGCGATGAGATGGGTCGAAACAGCGATGAATACAGTGGCGAAGATACACTGGACAACCCACAGGAGGTCCTGAATGAATGTCTGGATAAATTTAAAACACCCGATTACATAATGGAGCCTGGAATTTTTGCCCAGCTTAAAAGATACTTCCAAGCCGGTGGAAATCCAGAACAGGTTATAGAATTATTGTCCAAGAATTACACAGCTTGCGCACAAATGGCAAACCTCCTCGCAGAATGGTTGATACTCGCTGCGGTAAAAGTTACCGATGTGCAGGCAATGGTGGAAAATAGTTTGAAGGACATGATCCTCAAAACTTTCGATCCTAAGAAAGCAGATAAGATTTTTACAGAGGAGGGTGAAACCCCCGCCTGGTTGACCGAAATGATCGCGCATCCTACTTGGCGATCTCTTATTTATAGACTTGCGGAGGAATATCCTGATTGCTTGATGTTAAAT
This sequence comes from Dinoponera quadriceps, assembly GCF_001313825.1. Classification (NCBI taxonomy): domain Eukaryota; kingdom Metazoa; phylum Arthropoda; class Insecta; order Hymenoptera; family Formicidae; genus Dinoponera; species Dinoponera quadriceps. Next base: position 1,105,910 of record NW_014561157.1, read on the forward strand.
TTCACTATCAAGCTTATATCCGATGCCGGATATCAAGGGGAAATCACTAGTATTTCGACCGCGGCACAACAGATTGAAGTATTCTCACGCGTGTTGAAAACAGCAATCGCTGGATTCCTCGAGAACACTGAAAACTGGCAGTCAAGTATACAGGAGTGCGCAAAGATGGTGTGCCACGGTCAGCACACTTACGTTTACAGCCAGGTCCTGTTGCAAATTCTTGCGCAAGAACCCCGTGGTGGCTTTATGATGAAAAGACTGTCTCAAGAGATCACCAAGTGTGCCCAACAGAATCGACACGATGTTACTCCAATAACCATGGCATTGAACGGCGCCGCCAGCAGTCCTGCAGCATGCCAAGCGCTATCATCCATGTTATCGAGAAACAGTTTAAATCCTGCTGACATCACTGTTCTCTTCAGGAATTACTCATCCGCAGAACCACCTCCTATCGAGTTACTACGTAACCCTCAATTTTTAGGTAAATCAACAGAAAATTATTCATAGTAATAATATAATACAATGTGCACGCGTGAGAAAATAGAATATGTGATACAATTTTGTATTTTTTCTTCAGAGTTACTGGTTGACGCGCTTTTTAAACCTGGTGTAAAAATTAATCCTGAACATAAATCGAAGTATATATATTTACTTGCTTATGCGGCGAGTGTGTGTGAAACAGCTCCTAAAAAAGGCAATACGCGTAAAATAAATAAGGATGACCTAAAAACGACTACTCAGGCAATTGAGAAAGTGCATAATATATGCAATGTAAATAAAGGATCAACCGAGTTAATAGCAGATCTGCAAACTCTATATAGCGCTATACGGTACGTTCATTTATAACGTCTCCTCCATATCAAGAAACAAAAAGTACGTTTCACTAATAAATTTGCTTGTTACAGATTTCCCGTTGTAGGCGTTGGCCTAATACGATGGGTGGAGTGCACTGTTACAGAACCCTCTTATTTTAAATTGTGCACAGAACATTGCCCCCTTCATCTTGCTTTATTAGACGAAGTTGTAACCGCCCATCATCTGTTACATCCAAAAGTACTGAGACTGCTAGTGCAATTGTTTGAGAGCAAACAAGACGAACTGGAGATACTTGTACAGGTAGCTACCCTTTAAATATATTATCAGGCTGCGAAACTCGGCTTTCGCGAGAGTTGTTTGAATTATTGAAGAAATTATCGACATATTTTTAACAATTTTTTCTTCTAGTTGGAAATGAAGAAAATGTTGATCGACAGAATGATAAATTTGCTAAGCAGGGGTTGTGTAGTACCCGTTGTATGTTACATTAAACAATGTTGGCAACGCAGCGACACGGACGTATCTCTGATTAGATATTTTGTCACGGAGGTAAATTATAATAGTCTTTTCCTCAGTATACGTCATAATACGATATTTTAATGAAATGAATATTTATAATTTAAGGTTCTGGAAACGATAGCGCCTCCGTACTCGACTGAATTTGTACAATTATTTTTACCAATGGTAGAAAATGAAGAGATTACCGGGACTATGCGAGGAGAGAGCGAGAACGATCTGGTTTCAGAATTCATTGGTAAGCACAAGAATTAATCTACAATAAATAATAATAATTTTTCTCATTTATGAACTACCTAATTCGTTTTCTTATGTTTTAGTATACTGCAAGACACACAACCCTGTTGTGAGATGACGGTATAAAAATTAACCGTAAGTAAACTTGAAGGGTAATAGTAAGGATGTATAACGAACATTTTTATTCTATCGTTACACATCGCTCATATACGGCTGTAAACGTGTACATATTGGATGAGTTCCGAGTCCATCTGTGATATAATCATCTAGGCATTTTCTGTAACAAAAGAATATATACACATATATATACATATATAGACAATACTATATATTACAATTTAAAAAATGATGCTTATTAATAAACACATATGAGAAAACGTGTTATTTGCTTAAAAAAGAAAGAAATTTAATTATTGTTATGGTTGTAATTTGAAATTAAAGCAATCAGTGTTATCTTTTAGTTCACAAGTAACAAGGAAAATATCATGTATCCAAATATAAAACATTTGTTTCATTTTCAAAAGACAAAACACTATATATTCTTGAGTACAGATATTAATATCAAAAGACTGTTATATCTTTATATATGATACAAAATATGGAGTCATTTGCTATATTGTACATACTACATACGATAATTGTTTATAGCAAAGGAACAAATATCTTCTCAAATAAGTTATCCATGCTAGTGTTGAAAGGTATTAGTATCATATTAAGGATATGTTAAAATGAAAAGTTATATTTTTAAGGACACATGTGTGTGGCGCGAATCATAGACTTACTAATTAATATGATCACATCTTTTCAGCTGTAACAAAATACATTTTACATGTAACGCAGATGTAATAAAAAAATAAATATTGTGAAACAAATTTTCAACAATCAAAATGATGCTAAACTAATGGTTATGGAAATATGACAGAAATATAAACTTTAAGGCCCTTGTTTTTGCAGCTATCTTGACTAATAACATTAGAAGCAAAAAGAGACATATTTAAAATTCTTGCAGAATATGTATATTAAAAAGATATATTTATAAAATGATACATAATCGATTAGTCAGATTTGTGAAGTAGAGATTTTTTACTTGGGATTTTTCTTGCTCAAATAGAATCAAAACAAACATCATTTTACGCATATATCTTTTTTACAATATATTTTGACAAAATTTTTAACCATTTTCTCACTTCTGATTTAATCAATCCAGATAACCACAGCGAAGAACTTAAGTAACAAGAGTCTTGATGGCAATATTCTATTTTATTAACGTTAACTTTTGAACGATAAACTTCAAATTATACGTACTGATAGGTTTTCCATCTTTCCACTGAGTGAACCTCACATTTGCTTCATCGCGTTTAAGTGCTTCTACCCTCAAATCAGCTTTCAAGGCTTGCCTAACTAACCTAGCTGCGATCTGAGAATAGTTGATATAGCTGTAACGAAAGAAAAATATATTTGTACATACATATCCTCGATATATTCTTGATATATAAAATATTTTTTATACATATATATATGATGATAAAACCAAATTTTGTTCACTCAACATTCATATGAAAAGTAGGTTACATAATGACTTTGACGGAAAATTGTTATCTGCGCGACATATATGAAAGAAAATACATAAATAAGAAATGTGATGATTTTCTTACTTTAATCCTGCTTGCCTCCACGCTGACATTTTCCAACGATATTTTAGAAAGACTGGGAAAGAGAGAAAAGAAAATTTGTACGGATGACACACCAGATCGCGCACAGCACCTTATATCACCTACTCCGTGAAGAACCAATCAGGCTATCGCTTTAGATTTGAATACTGTAGAAGAAAATAGAACTAAATTTGTCCCTAAACAGAATTAGGATCTCGATCGGGTAACTAGTCGTGAATTAATATTTCTTTGTGGCTACAATTTATTGTATTTCTTGCACTTGAAATATGAAATTAGTAGATATAATAAAAAAAAAACATTATATTAATTTTTTCTTCTTATTGGTTATGAGAGGTTAAAATCGCAACTAGCATTCTGTTCTTTTTAGCTGCACTGCTGAACTGATACAATAAGTTAGAGTGAGACAAGTATATTTTGTCTCGTTCTAACTTACTTCATCAGTTCAGCAGTGCAGTTAAAAAGAACAGACCATAAATGTCGCTAACGTAATAATGAAAACACGGCAGAAGCAAGTTCTCGATTGACATTGCGCATGCGTCTTTTCATATGTAATGGCGGACGCTACGGAGATGTTTCGAAGTTGGAACTTTACACGTGAAAAGTTTTAGTCCTAATTATAAGGCCGTAATCATAAAATCTGATATCCATTCTTAGGACGGCACTCATAGTTAGATCTTATATTTCAGATCGTCTTAAATTCATCTTCAGATGCTTTGTAGCCGATAAAAACGATCTGTGTAGCATCAGAAGATGAATTTGGAACGATCTTAAATATAAAATCTGATTATGAATACTGCCCTAGTAATATTGTCATCACGTGGGACATGGAACCCTCTTTCTACCGATTTTTGTTTGGTCAACAATATGGAACTGCTTGGTTGACTTATTGATAAGATAACCGTAAAATTCCAATGTGATGGAAATTATACGATTTTGATTACGGCCTTACGATCATGAATTTTTTTGCATTGTTCCATTTAATTGTGTGAAACTTGCAACCTTACGGTTGTGATTGAAACTTTTGTACGTGCAATGACCGTTACGATCGTTTTCGTGTCGAGATTGATTCAACTCGCTTAGGTAAATATAATCTCTATATATAATTTTAATATAAATCTAATGCCATATATAATCATGTCACGTAGTTTTACTAATAATTATGCTTTGATTTCGTTGTGAAATGTGTAACAGGATAAAATATCTTTTTTTAACGTACGTGAGTATTCATTATTAATCCTTTTAGTGCCGAACGACGATATATCGTCGTTCGCAACACTTGCGAAAAGTGCCAACGACGATATATCATCGCGTATCCGAGGGCGTCTTACTATTCGCATTGCGAGTGTATGCGTATGATTTTCAACAAATATTGAAATACAATTGGCATTACTTTATTCTTTATTTATTTCGTAATATGCTGTTTTTTGAATTTTGTAAATATCATTTTTAATTTGGTTTTTATGAGCTTTCTCCCAAACCTTAGCAAATTCGTCAAATTGGCTCGGTATTCTTCGTATGATACTTTTGCTCGTCATTAAAAGGGTAAAAGTTCGGTTCTCGCGGAAACGCACTTTCTACTTCGTATGCATATTTTCGTCTGTATCCTACATTTCAAGTTAGACAGAATCTTGACAGAATTTTAAATTGATTTACCTTGTTCATATGAAAAATATATATTACATTTGGATTATGGATTGAGAATCAAGTAGTTGGATTTAACATTGAAAATGAGATACGTATACAAGCTACTTGTATTGCTTTTATTCTCAAAGCTGTGTCAACCATTCAATATCATAACACGTGAGATAAAATAATTATGAAGGACTATATACGAAAGATTCTGACAAGTCATATTTGCACAAGTGGTCTCTCGTTATTAAAGCAGACTTGTCTTTATAGAGCTGGTTCGTTAAATATCGTGAAAATTCGATTTTTAGCTGATATGTCGAATGTTAGAATTTTGCACAAATTAACACTCAGTTTTATCGTATTAATATAGCTCTCATAATAATATGTTAATAATTCCTCTAATTTAACGTACTCACGTACGTTAAAAAAAGATATTTTATCCTGTTACACATTTCACAACGAAAGAAATAACAAATACATAATACAAGAAGTAATATATAACTTTGTTGTATAAAATTAAATCATTTTACACATTAAGGTGAATATTCCATTATCGAGATAGAGACGTTTACTAAAAAAATGTTTCATACAGGTTGACAAAAAGTGTTTTCATGCGATGAGACTACTGCTGCAATCTGAACAACGAAGCACGTATGATAATTAAGGCGTTCTACAATAACGTAACGTATGCGGTAAGACGTAAGCAGTATGCTAATTGACCAATTGAATCCTTACCTCCAAGAATAATCGACTGTGGTTGGCCAATTAACTTCTTGCTTACGTCTTATTGCATATTTTACGCTATTCTAGAACGACCTTTATATTTCGGAGATAGTAGAATCGGCAATGAACAATCAACGTGTACTTGGTGTTGGTGAGTCTTCATTTGTATTGAAAATATTTTACGGTATTTTGCAACAATAGTTACGAGGAATTTAACGCAGCTGCACTGATATGGCATCGAGTCGTATGTGTAAGGTAACAACATAATTTGGAAATAAAAATTGCCACATGACTATAATACTTATATTTTATCGATGCATGAATTGTGATGATAACGTATTCAAAGTATCGTATCGTAAACTTACGGTACTAAATGTACGATACTAAATGAATTCATATTTCGTCATGAAACGAAAATATCGACATTTACCAGGCGTTAAACACGCCTATTTAAGACGTTAACGGCCTTACACTTTCCTTTCTTATTATATAAAGAGAATCCATCGTTAAAAATGCAAATAATTGAAGAACAATGATCGAGCTGAGAACTCGATAGCAAATTTAATCGAGTAGGCCATGGTTCTTCCGTTCAATTGTAAGTTATAAAAGACACCATCATTTTTGCATAATACAAATCAAATAATAAACCTAACTTGGTTCAATATTCATTCTGCAACCTCAAATTGATTACACCGATCATTTACTCATAAGGTCGATTACGGTTTCGATAATCATTATATACTCTTGGAGAGAGTGATCGCGTGACCGCTTTCGATTAATGATTCTCTGATTGAGGGAATTTTGTGACAGATAATTATTGTTTAAATGATATCCGTTGGACTTCGATGTAGCAATTGATGTGTGTATGCATGTGCAGCAAAGGTTGAAAAGATATTCTTTAGAACATAGTTTCACTTTCAAAAATCGTTCTTAAGAATTACTTTATTTTTTTAATTTGCATGTAAATGCTAATTTCAAATTCGGCTTAAAGTCATGTTGACTATTTGCATCCGAAAGTAGTAATTATGTGTTTTACGTTTCATTGAAAAACAAAAATATGTCTGAACGAAATAAATTTGACCCAGTAACAAATACGGAATATTACTCGAAATAGTTCAAGCATAACCGATAAGAAGTCTTCTCGGAAAAAGTCGGGCGTTGTCACTGTAGGGCGTGTGCTCAAAAGCGTGTCATACTTTTACGCGGCGTGGTGCGATGCGTTTTTGCGAAACAATATCGTTTTGCCGATGCTCACGGCGTTCGCCAGCTTACGCACCAATACGACGTATGGCCGTGTTACGTAATCCGCAGTCCATCTTCTTTCCTTGGACGGTGGTACATTTCGCGGGCGAGAACAATAACCTTAGGTGACGTGTGGAAAAGTGCTTCGGCCACGATAAAATCGCCGATTGGCATGCACGCACGCACCTGTCGCGAATACAATGTAGCTCATTGTTACGTGTTTGACTAATGCGGACGAATTTCTGGACGTTGAGCAAAACGATTTTACATATCACGATTCCTATTGTTCTTATAAGATATGTTAGGAATACCCGGGTTAAAACTTTCTTTCTATTTTAATTCTATACATTTTAACTTAAAGTTTTAATCTTAATTGTAATTTTTTTATTTCAATTTGTGATAAGATTAAATTTTCTTTATTTTGTTTAATCTGTTCTTTATTATTATTTTTTTCATTGTCGTTAGAAGTTTCGATAAGATTTAAAGATTTCAAAAAGGGCGGGAAGAAAACAGTTGTAAGGGCAAAGATAGCGGTTACGAAACTATAATTATTTATCTAATGATAACTAATGTATAAGTCCCGGCTTAAATTTCGAGTATCTTCTTTATTTTCGATAATACGTCATACGTCTACTAAAATAGAGAAATTACTTGTATAATAAATCATTTTATATATCTGAAAATATATGACGTATCGCTACTTGTCTCCCAGTATCTTCCGTCTTAGCTTCTCGATTCAGCATCCTAAAACTTGGCTAATCCATCGTAGAATCCCGGACACTGACTTATGATATTGACACTCGTACTAGGTATAATTCGATCGGAGAAACGTGTATTAACCCGACTCCAACGAGAACTTAATTGAAATTTATTTCCAAACATAGTTTTAAAGTTTCGGAAAAACTGTTTCTTCTCCATTTTTACGCGGCTCCTGTCCCAAAAGTACGAAAAGGTTTGGAAAAATTCACGCGTGTGTTCGATTAAAGCCCGCCGCATTTACTTTTCTTCCGTAAGGAAGATAAGAAATAAAAAAATTTCCGCGGAAAAATGGGGAAGAAATATTTCTTCCCGAAACTTTAAAACTATATTTCGAAAGGTGAATAAAAAATATTTTTATTAACTGGCGGGAATTGTGATTATAACGCACCGATACGCGTACTCGCTCGAGGTAATAGTACGCGACCCTCGAGAGTGCCGAGGCAATGGGCGAAAAGCGCGGCGTCATCCCGTTAATCGCGCCAACATTCGAGCGCGATCAAAACAACCAACATTTCCATAACACATTCCGGATCTTCAAAGCGGTCAAACTTACTTTCGCGCGTCACATGCTTTTTCGAATGTTTTCATTACGTTTCGAGCCGGCGAATGACACGAGGTCTGTTCGTTTTCGCTTCACCGCTGAACTAGTGCAATAAGTTGAAGTGAGAAAACATATACTTGTCTCGCTTCAACTTATTGCACTAGTTCAGCGGTGCAGCGAAAACGAACAGACCTACGGTTCAATTCCGTTATATTCTCGCTGACTCGAAGTAATGTCAATTATATTATTATCATTATTATCCCGAACATTATTATCCCATACATTATTATCTCAAACACTAAGATACTAGGATATCTGTAGGATCGCGTTTGGAAATTTAGAACAATCTCGGATATTTTCAGGATAAAGTATGCTGTGTGGATAATTACTCGTAAACTTGTTTTTATTTGGTAAAAAAATATTAATCCAAATAGCCAGCACGAATAACGGTCTGTGAATATGAATTTGTAATTAATCATGATTTCAAAGATCGTAAATATAATTGACAGCTATGAATGTCAGCTTTAGAATCTAATGTAAATCTCCAAATATTGATTTGCGAGTCTAATGACTTTTTGGGCCGTAGCTCTTATCTTGAATATGCTAATATCTTCTTGTTTCTTGAAATTTATTGTTCTTATATCAAATTCTAATTCAAATCTCTATCGTTGCGCAGCATGCTTGGACACATAACTGCTATTTTTGTCCTCACATTCTTCCTCTCACATTCCTCTCCCTGTAGCTTGTATATTATATATTCCGTGACTCTTTTCATATTCAAATTCATATTCGTAGCCCTTCGAATTTGCAGAGTTAATATGTAAAATCAATATTTCGCGCGATTCGGATATTTTATATACATTTATACGGTCACAGAACGGGTACTCTCTATTAATAACTAAATTCTCGCGAACAATCCTTTAGCGTCGATAACATTGCTGAATCCTTTCGCATGATGCAATTCTCGGGCAATGTTGCGAGTACAGGTTCTTAAGGTGTAGGTGTATCGATCAGATAAGATGAAGAAGTAAAATAATGATTTGAAAGAGCAAGCAAAGAAAGACAATCATTGTGCGTGACGCGTTTACCTGTCTACATCAAATTTTTTGTATTACGCTTTTAATATAAATCGTACTACAAGTTTTTCGTACGCCAAGTACAACAGTAACAACTAAGATGAGTGTGACATTAAATTGTCATAGTGGTTGTCTGGTCAATGTCACAAATTGTATTTGTCAGATATTAGAGGTGACGTCAGAGGTACCGTCAGCAGATATTAAGTTATCCTCTGATTGCGTTGACGCTAAATTCGACGACATCAGGTAGATCGTAATTTTTGCTTGCGTAAAAGTGAAGTTAGTGACGATCGAAGAAGAGAGAGAAAAAAAGAGATAACAATACTCTGCCTAAATTTAATTTTCCTTAACTTCAAATACATATTTTTTATAAAAGCAACTGAAGAGATAACTGAGAAATTTGCTCATTAACTCCTAGTTATAAATAACGGTGAGAAACACGGAAAGAAAATGCAATTTTGCGCCGAAGAATATACAGTGAAAAGGTTAATTAGTCAAAAATTAACAATTATTTTTATGGTCTAAATTATTTTTATGGCGTATTTTATAACTCTTTCCAAATTCTTTACACCGTTCAAACGTTAGTTTTACTATATTTTTATTATTAATATGTTCAAAATTATGGGTGCGTTATTCCGTTGTTAGACGCCAGATATTGATACAATTAAATACCAATTAAAAACTTTTTATCTACAATTATTACATAATCATATGTTGTACAAGCAAATGTACAGCAAATCGTTTATTTCTCGAAAAAATACAAGATTTGTAAAAATATTTATTATATATCGCGAGTACCCGGATTTAAAAACACGCGACATATAATGAGATGCGTTTTATTAAAGCGTTGCCAGCCACTATTATTCATCTTTTTACAATAAATTTAATATTTTTTTCGTCACGCTAGACTAATTTGAAATTCGGCTTGGACGTGCCCGTTCGCGTCTGTACGTATATTTACAATCGCAGAAAGTGAACGGAGTCAGTCAATTAGTCAATCGTAGCAGATTTGTGCATCGATTTCTGTATAAATTATGTTCATTTGCAGCATACTGACTCATTACCGACGTCAGAATATCGTTTTTTCCACTTTAATCTTCACCGTTTAAACCTGAAAAATAGTTGTTTGTCACATTTGCGTGAAGCACAATAAATCAAGTTGATTTTAATAATTTCGCGCAATGAATTATTAGACGTAATCGCGCTAATTCCCCGTTATTGGATTTGTAAGTGTCATTTGGAGAATTTTCCTTGTAAGTTTCCTTCTTAAGACACGTGCAACTAATTCTGTTGTTCATCACGAGACCGCAGAATCGCTTTCCACGAAGAAGCTTACCTTCAAGCCGTTTTATAAGTATACTTTTTTTTTTTATTGAGATTACGAGCCACAAAGATGCACGGATAAAGTTGTAAAAGGCTTTGTGACACGAATAATACCTTTATTTTAACCAAAAAATGTATATTTAAAACATTGTTTGGAAAAATGAACTCATCGATTTCCCCAACGCGACACCTTTGATAGGTTTCTCTTTTTGTGTCCCACGACAGGATGTTACGTCACGTCTACGAGAGCCTGGTGACGTCCGATAAAAATCATAAAAATTCCATTTGGTGGTAATTTAGGGTCTTGTTTGTCGTCGCTGTTTCTCACTCGCGCTCCGGGAAAGTGTATAAAACAATCGTACCGCGTGTCAACCGGCGCGCACGCAAGGGAGGACAAAAATAGAGTAGTCGGTCAAGTACGTTCGTGGGTTTATCCAAAAAGACCTTAACCTATCGCATGCGTATTCGTGCTACCCTTGAGGAACGTACTTATCGCCGAAGATACGTCTCACTTTGTCGGAGTCGTTATATCACGCCGGAGAGAGATAGCCTAAAATATAAACGTCGACTTACGTGGACTTTAATCTAAATAAAACCAGGTGTACACTGAAAAATCCATTTGGGTTGACTTAAACAAAATTTGGTTTGGATATGGGCAAACAAATGTTTTGGTTGCGAAAACCAAGATTTGGTTCTTTGAGACCAAACTGTTTTCATTTTCGTTTCAGAGAACCAAATCTCTCGTTCAGAAAATCAAATTTTGGTTCTCACAACCAAAATAGTTGTTTGCTCATATCCAAACAAGATTTTGAGTTAACTAATGAATTTTTCAATGTAGATCTTCCCAAATCTTTGTCCTGAAAAAAAAAAAGAATGTATATATATTCTCATGTTAAGAAGCCTTTTCTCAATCGCCAAAATTATACAACGACGTATTATCGATTACTTATGTCGGCCAAGGTCGAAGTATCTGCGGGGAATTCGTCATGCTGTTTCGCGAATCGAAGAATACACCGAGCGGTTCTTTATTATGCGTGCGGGTGAGCGTGTGTGATACGTGAGTGTAGTTAAATTATAAAGATTCGCGCTTCTCTTATCGCGCATCGCGCGTTTGGCACTTTTTGCGAGCTCGCAAGGTGAGAAATCGAATTACGTATGGCCAATCGGTGCGCAACGTATGCGGCGATGTATGTATTAATTCATTTCTATTTGATTTTGACGTTTTATCTTATAGCAACACAGAGTAGCTTTATAATATATTATAAAGGATAAAAACGTAAAAGATTTATTGTATATTTTAGAATAATATATTTAATAATAATATACTTTAACAATGTATATCTTAGGTTTTCCTTAACCCTTTGAGTACTGAATTATTTTAAGATTTTTATGCCCATGGGACGGATTTAATTTGTCGCTATATGGATTAATATGTAAAAGTAATACATTTTATGCCCAAGTAAGCAGATGACGAGTCTCACTCGTCAAATGTACCGAAAGGGTTAACTAACAACAAAAAGTTTCTTAACGTATTAAACATTTTTTTAATTTTATTCTTCATTTTATTGAAAAACTTGTTAAGGATTCTTAAAACTGTTTTTTGTTTGTTATAACGTTATACTATTTTGTTTGTTATAGTGTTAACAAATTATTACTGGCGAGCAATTAGTTGGGGATAATATCGAGGAAGGGATGGACTTTCACCCCGTCATCAAAGAGAGTTTTATCTCGCGTATTCATAAAATCTGTTCACTCTGAATTGCCAAAAAGCCGTTTAATGACTCATTTCTTCGGGAACTAAACTCGAAATACCCGGATGTACCGCATGCTTCCCCCGCACGGACTCAACATCCTAGATTGCTCAAATGTTGAATCGCGAGGACTCGATAGACCGAAGGATAGATCCTCGATAGAGGGGAACAGGTTAGCTTACAACTACGTAGCTTGTGATATCGTCGATTTCGAAATTGTCAAATGCCAGATCGTGGCCATAAAAATCCGCTTTCAACCGGTACGAGCCGCTCGATGAGAAGAAAAATACGCGCCAACATTGGAAAACAGCTTGCTTCTCGGTATAGAACTATTGACACACTACTACTACTACTATCACACCGCGAGCGTGACTTCGTTCTGTCTTCCATTCATGGAAACCGCCGTTCTCGCGACACTTTCCGCACGCGCACGCTTACCGTTTTTAATCGCTATGCATAAGTGCAATCCGGCCGCTTCTTATTAGCGAGCGACGAGCGGGCGCGTCGGCATTACCGGAAAAGTTACGAACGTGGGACGTGCGAATATATTACCTGATCGCTCGCGGAATGCTCGCGATCCGGAGACGGAGTAATGAGGTCAAAACATCGGGCTGTTTCCGGTGGAAGGGACACGACGACGCCCGTCGTCGCCCGCTTCGACGTGTCCATTGACGCCTCCGTGTGAGTCAGCGTCGCCTATTCACGACCGATTTATTACACAGGTTTTCCTGCACACCAGAGACGTGCGTTCACACAATAATACACGCGGGACACCGTCGAAGATACAACGGCGGATGCGAATCTCCGTATTGCGCGTCCTTCATGCATACGTACACTTGTCGTCGAGCGTGACACGCCGGCGAATACATTAAGATTGAAGCGCGATGAATATGCGATCCTTTGGTTATGAGGCATCTGTCTCGAGACCCTCATCTGCCTAAACAATCGGCGGCTTTCACCGGCACGAGCTTCTTGAAAAGTACAGGCGGCGGGGGAACGAATGGACAATGCGAAGTCATATTTTTTCGGCTAATTTTAAACAGATACCGTAATATTACCGATATCATCGTGTTAGGTTATTATTATTATTAATTAATTATATTACTATTAATGCTCGATTGCACTTTGTATAATGAACGTATTGTAATGAAAATTTCGACATGTGAATATTCATGGCTGAGTTACGCTGTATTTATTGACGTGACAGCGAGGTAATTGGTGATTAAAGTTCGACTTCAAATATTTACTCAATTCGTGGAAACGGACTTGACTCGGAACTGTGATATTATTGTCACAATACTAAATAAAGCCCGCCTCGCATGATGCTTGCTTTCGTGCTAGCTAACATGGTAGCTCGCATACAAGTCGACGCTAGAACTACCAAAACAGTCAAAATGACCGGTTCGTAATTTTTTTCTTGCAAAGGTAAATCCAATTTCTAATGTGCATTATTTGAGATTTTCCGTGATTTTTGTTACAATATGTAAACAAATAAACATTATTTTTCCCCCTTTACTTTACGTATTTCTCATAATCTCATTTAAATTACTCCGGTAGAGAGAGATATATGTTAATCGTCGGTAGTTATAGTATAAACAGAGAACAAACACCGTGTGGTGTGCACTTTATCTTCGAAAATCAACATGCTGGCACGCATGAGGGCAAATCTCTAGTGATTTCTAATTTTATAGCTAGCATGCTAGCTATAGCATGGAAAACGTGGAAACAAGCATCGTGTGACGCGGGCTTAATACACGTGTGCGATGATGATACACTATCGCGGTAGCAAAGTATCCATTATAATCGGGCGCGCTGTTTGTTACGAGCGCACGTCGCATTCGGCGGCATCAACTTCGCTCACAATAGTAATGGCCAGAGTGTATATCGGGGAAATATACGAGGATGTATTTCCGGTATAATACTTCCGCCCGCCGAGCGGCGAGTGATAACACGAAACCTGTTGCGTCACGAGCGCAGTAAAAGTGACAAGTTCCGCCGATTGGCCGATTACTTTGCATAGATTTTGCTCGTATACGCGCGTCCAAGCGTACGTAAATCGACATTACGCAATGTATCGGAAGTCGTCGCCGGGAACTCGACTTCGATCCTCGTGGCGATCACGAGAGATCCTTCCGAGCGATTCGCGCGGGTCGGAAATGCGCCGTGAGCCTTCTGGAAGCTCGCTCGGACAATTCGTGAACAGTCGTCGCACCGTGATAACTGATTCGCTTCAAGACTAATATTAATGACTTCATTAAACACATTATGCGAGACCGTTAAGACCGGTCGGTGAATTATGCACGCGATGTCATCGTTGTTTTTGTGTAAATATGAAATAACGGTCGATTTACGCCGGAGTTGTATGTTCGTGTGCATATGTATGCGACATTAGACTGGTTTATCCAACGTTAAAAATTACAGAACGTATCGATACAAAGTTGTATCGAGAACTATCTTTCGTCTTCTCTTTTGTTTTTTTACGAATTTGGCGTCTCTTTAGGACGTGAAGGTAACAGATACGACGCGCGAAATCAAGAAAGAAGTGTAGTTTGCTGTCAGTAAATATTACACAGCAAATACGTGTGTTATCGTAAAGCATATATTGATACAAGTTTCGAGCAAACCCTCACGAATGCTTCAGCAGGCGCTTCAAAAGCTTATTCAAAAGCTACAGCACTTGATAAAGTAATTAATTATTTCATTAATTTGCGACTTGCGCGTTACTGCTTAATTATTTCATTAAACCTGCCCAGCGCAAACTTAACCCATTCGATCACTTAATTAATTTACATAGAGAGAGAAGGAGAGAGAGAGAGAGAGAGAGAGAAGGAAAGTGAGAAGTTCTGTTTCTACCGCGTTACTTTGTCATGGCATGTTTTTTTTTTATTAAGTTGGGGTCAATTTTCTTAGCAGAAATTTAACATTCGAAGAACATTAACGTTTTGCGCAATTTATGACTTTTCGTTGTTATATATTTTTGTAATTAAGCATCGAGTTTTGCACATATATAAGAAATTCTGTTAACGAGTCACTTAAAATTAACCGATAAAGATAATTTCGTTCTCTTAACTTATTTGAATTTATCTAGGAAACTTCTTTTGTTTCAATAGTTAATTACGCGATCATCCATCAACGATATTTTTATCGAGGAAACAGTGACGTGAGAAGGAATCTGTCTTTAAAAAGTGATACGTTAAAATTGAAACATACATACCGTATAAAAAAAGTGTTACATTCAGCACGTTTTACTTCCTTTTGCAAAGAAACGTAGAGAAATGTACGCAAGTAGCGAGCAAATCTTCTCTTCCCCAAAAGGTAGTGGAAAAGAATCATAGAAACGTGAGAAATTGTCGTTCGACCGTATGACGCATCGAGAATAGCACGTGTGCACTCCGCGGGGACACGTTACACTACGATTACATGAAAACAGTGACGGACGGTGGCAGGCGCCATCACTGTGTTTCACAATGGCTGGTTAACACTTCGTTGATAATCGAGTTCAAACAATCAACTGGCAATATTGACGATAACACAAACTAATAACGCGAATAGTTTAGCGCGAATGCCGCGATGATTGCTGCGCGTTCGTTTCGTGTAAACGAGCCGTGATGATTTCCTTCGAGCAAATTTGCTCGGGAACTCCCGGCTGAGTGAAGATTCGATTGGATAATTTCCGACTCATTTTCCAGGCATGGATAATATCAACGTGCGCAATTAAAGATTGACGTAGAGACACCTTGCTAAGATTCGACGCGGTCGCGGAGAAGGAATTTCGCAAACTCACAAATACACACAGACATATACACACGCGCGCGCGATAAACACGCGATCATTACGAGCACGTGAAAATCTAGCATGCAAAATACCTGTCGAATCGTTCGTTGATTTTACTCGTCTCGCTGCCTTCGAAGCGCCGAATCGTGCAGGCACACACGCTTTTTATTACTTCTGTTGACTATTTTCGGGGTTTCAGCTGAAACACGCACGCACAAAACGGAGAACAACGCACGACCGATTCCGAGTGCTTCGATACTCGTTTGAACCAGTTCTGCCGTTGAAAATTACGAATTTCGAAAATACATGATGCGAAATGCAAAACACGAGCTCGATAAGGTCGTCGGTATTGAATCGCGTCTATCCCGCGTCTATTTGAATTGCGATATCTGGTTATTTACGTTGATGTTCGAGCGATGTTCGCGGCACACAGATCCGTCCGAGTCCGCGCGTCTGTGCAAATACGATTACCGCATTTTTTCATCGTCAACTTTCGGCACACCTGATTATGTTATCACGCATCACGTAACGCGGATAGCCTGATCCGCACGCGTCCTCGGAATAATAATGCTCCATGTAACGTTACGTCGACGCTTCGCATCGCGAAAATACATTTATCGTAGAGAAAAAAGAAGTAATCTACTGCCAAAAACTATATAGAATAACAATTAGTCTTATAAATCAAGAATAGATTCTTGAATAGATATTCTCGCAGGGTCCGCCACCAAAATCCGGACAAAATGGGCGATTTGTTAAAACAAAATTCTATTCGTCAAAATGTAAAAATTATAAAAAAACTTTTTGTATATCACTAGTGGTATTCTTTTAGAATAAAATTACTCTATATAACTTCCTTTTGCTTCGATGATTGCTTCGATCCCCGTCCTGAAGAGCTGGCACGCTCTCCGCAACGCGTCCTTATCCATATTGGCGAATGCCGCCTCGATAGCGGGTTGGGTATATGCTGGGATATCTCGACTTGTTGGTCACTCGTTCAATGACGCTCCACACATAGTAGTCCATCGGATTCAAATCTGGATTGTACGGAGGCCAGAATTCCTTCGGCCAAAACATGTCCACATTATCCGACAGCCACTTTTGAATTAAGTGACTTGTCTACTCCGGCGCGCCGTCCTGCTGGAAGACGTACGGCCTCCCGGCGGCCACGGTATCTATCCGCGGCTTCACCACCCTCGTCAAAACACGTAAATAAACTTTTCTTCTTTCATGACGGTTTCTTTCTTTTGAAAGAAATGTGGTGGCATGACGTGAGCCTCACTGGAGACGACGCCTAGGATATGAATAGAGATTGGAAACTTCGTCCTAGCTGTGAGACGGGAAATTCAAATTTAAATTTGTCCGGATTTTGGTGGCGGATCCTATATTCGAGCAAGAATATCATAATCTTAAGAGACTTGATTTGATTGAATTTATATTAACGCAAGCATTACTTAAACTCAATTCAAAATTAAACATTTTCTAAGAAAATTATAATATTTTTGCTTATGTATGAGATTATCTATTTTTGATTTAAGATTAATTTTTTTCCACGCAGCTTCTACAAGTAAAAATTAGTTGTTCGTGTAATATAGCTGAAATTTAGTTAATTTAGCTAATTATTTTTGTCCCTGTACCTAGTTTTTAGCTCCCGCAGCTAAAAACTAAGATCCGATAACTAAATTTCAATTGTAATAGATAGGTAATTCTTTTCCTTCGAATACTAAAGAACAGCGTTCTCTCTCTAGACAAAATTGACTTCTTATCAATAAGCTTCTCTCGCTGATTCATTTATGTTTAGTTTTTGCATTAGCATGATCACTTGGCTAACTGTAACTCCCAACTAGCGATTTGTCATCGTTTGGTTAACTCTAACCGGCGACTTGCGATTCGTCAACTATCTCCCTACCTGTATTTACACACGAGGTCGTGTATCTCCGCCGACCGACGTTATTGTTTTTTTTTTTGCCAATCGATTGAATGTGAAATTCAACGGAAAGTGCGCGTGGCAGAACGTGAAAGTTTCGCGCATCAGTCGAAATAACGGGATTGCGATTCTCGCCAGTCATGGATTTGGCGTCATACATTTTGCGGAGCTGGGACGCGGGAATGGTATTACAATGATATTCGTAACTGGATTGTACAGAGATAAATTAATTCCTCATCGAACGAGAAACGCAACCGTATTATGGGAAATATTAAAACATTAATATATCAACCTGTTATTCAATATATTCAGTTTGTTCTTTAATCGTTACTTGATTTTGCCGCTTTGTTCTCCCGCCGACACACCTTGCGATCTTAACGCTTTCTCTAATTGTGATACAACGACAATTCTTAAAATTTTATAACGCTTTTCGTGATAATATGCAATAGTAATTCAATACGACGTCGCGATTATTTGCAATGAGATGACATCGGCACTTCGTATTACCGCAATTAAACTCCGTTCAATTTTCCGATGCGACACGTGTCCACGCACGGATAATCGTATGCTAATAACCGACAGTCTATTGAATGATATAGTATTTTCATCCTCGGGCGAATCAAGCCGTTTCACGCGTCTCGTCGGGGGATTAAGTCGATACCGCGTTCGTGGTGTCACACGTGATATGTAATATAATGTGAAGAATCATGCGCACGGTCTGTGTCACAGAACTGTGGCACGAAATTGGAGCATTGTCCTATCTTGAAACAATATTCTCGAATTTTTACGATATCTCTTCTAAATTTTTGAAGGAACTTTTGTCCTTCATCGTTATGTTAGTTCGTATCTTCTCTTATCTACCAGCGGCGTAGATAAGAAAAAGTTTTTGGGGGTGCTGTAAGTGCACGACTAAAAAAAGGGGGGGGGTGGAATTTGAAAAGTAAAATAAACTTAAAAATTGTTATTTTCTTTCATTCATCAATCCAACGTCACTATCCAATTATTTCATTTTAATATTAAAATAATATTTATTTTATTAATTAAATCGATATTTTTGAGTGTAATTTCATTCTCTCGCTCGCTCGCTCCCTCTTTCTTTCTCTCTTTCGTTCATTAGCTAATGAAAAAAAAATTACTGAGAATTTCGCGGGAGATCTGCAGCCTCCACAGTTCTCCCCTGGCTACGCCACTGCCTATAGCCATGATAAGAGATTTTCCGGCGAGTCTGGTTTCCTCACCTCTTTCTTCTGTTTGTCTCCCGAGCTTCTCGTGTTTTAGAGGAAAAAATAAGCGCGCAATGGGAAAGGACGGGAGGGGGAGAAGAAGCGAGAGGCAAAGACGATGATAAGCTCGTGCGTTACGTCGAGTTTTAATTACAATCGTGTTTTCGTGCTACATTCCTAATTTACATTTGCATTACGACATTTGCCTAAATGACGCACTTGTGACGTATATGACCTACGCATCACGTACTTGCGCTTTTCAGTTTGGGCGATCACTGGAAAGGAAAATAATTACCTTCTCGTTGTTGATACACGCTTCAATTAATCGGTCCGTTTGCTCAACGCTCGAAATTCTCGCAAGTCGCGCGATTTGTGACACACTTACGGTGTTGCTCCGAAACCAATCATCTGTTTCGGACGTTGAGTTTGCATGCTCTGAAGCAATAATAAGTCAATTGATCTTCGTCAGAATTCTAATTTCAGGCTCCATCGATTAATTAGCAAGCGGCGATTATTCACCTGAAAACTGATACGTTATGCGAGAAATAGCAAGAGAAATTTTCCCCTTTTTTTCTAAATATCTGCTTAAAAACACACCATGAATGACTCTCCTTCCGGAATAATTTTCACCCCTTCATTGGAGAGCTTATTTGAGAATCAGCCGATCGTAACAGTCGTGTGATTTTCATTGCTCTTGCGTGCAGCTATATAGTCTCGTTGCAAGAACGGAGCGACTTTCGTTGTTTCGCGTTACCGGTGCGCGACTATTGTTCGATAACTCATCAAACGCAGTGTCCTGTTACCTCGCGAGTGGTAAGCCCGTCGTAAAATAAGACTACGACGGAATCGAGCGTGCAGCGAGAAACGACACGTCATCGAGAGATGTCTTATCTGCGATGCATTTTAAATGCGGACATTCAACCTGTCGTCGTGCACAAATTCTGTTTGTCGTTCTTTCGTAATTATGCACGGTATATGTTGAATTATTTTTTCTCAATTACAAATAATTAGAAGCAATAATTGTAGGAATAATAATAGCGTAATTGATAATAGCACAATTAAAATATATAGAATACAAATAATTTAACTTTTACTTGAACATTAAATTTTATCAAACAGCAACTTATAACTAATAACTTACTTTTCTGAACATCCGAAATTGACGATATCTTAATTGCATGTCTCGCCGGTTCTTTCCACGTGTCTGTCGCGCTTTGTTACGTCGCATGATATATTATAACCAATTAATATGTTGACTCTCCCGTATATATCATCGGAGAACATCTGGCGAACGATATCAATAAGGCAGCAGCGTAATAAAGTATCACCGGCGATACATTTAACGCGTACGAGAGATTAACGAGTGAGTTATTCATTGGTGTGCCAATATACGAGATATGAATAATAATGCGTTTAATGCAATATACATAATAATAATACAGCGCAACGAATTGATCTCTCATGTTAAATTGAAATTAATCGAGTTAACAGCGCATATCTTGGAAAGATAAGAAAAGAAATCAAATAGGATAACCATGTTAACGAGGAAAAAAACTAGTTGGCAACTCGCAAAGGAAAGTTTTCTCACTGGTTACGCCAGTCGCAACGTTTTAAACAAACTCAAACTGACTGACTCAGCCCATCGTGCGACGCGATAATCGGTCAATAATTGGATAATGCAGCAGTAACGATATACACGAGTGACGAATTCGTCTGTCCAAAAATCTGCCACAAGGCTGATCGTCCGTTCGTCGACAACCTTTACTCCCGTTTTTGGTACAGACCTCGGATGACACCGAGACGAAGTCAAAAGTTGTATCTCGAGGGTCGCCGATTACTAAACTGCAGCAATGCATATTCAGTTGCGCGATCGATCGCACAATGGTGAAACGTGAGTCGGCTCGCTGCTGATTACACTGGTTGACACGTACCAGATTCGACGATAACAAGAGTGGTTTCTGGTAGATTTTTTGGCGCCGATTACGAATCTGGCCGTAAAAATTGTCTAGCACGTCAGGATTTTGGGAAAATCGCAATTAAATATACGAAAAATTCCTATTTTTAATGTTTTTGCATCAATCATATCTTTTTAACAAAGACGTGATACAGAGTGCTGCGAGAGTGCAAAAGAAAGCTTTTAAAGCTTGCAGTTGATGTAGCAAGTATGAAAAAGTCCGAACCAACAAAAAAAAAACTGCGTACAAAGGTGGAGATTTTTATTTTTCAGAAATTTCCTTGCTCACTCCATGAAACATGGGATACATCATAAAGGGGTTTCCATTCTCTTTCAAAAGAACTTTTACATGTCTGATATGAAACTACATTCGGGGGTTTTTGAGGTCATAAAATACTAATTTTTGGTAAGAATATCCATTTTTAATTCGGAAGATTAAAATGTCGATATATTACACGTTTGAACAGATCATCGCGTTACTTTGTATTTTAATGTTTCTGAGATTACTGAAAGAAAAGATAAGATTAGGGAGCTTATCATGCCTGTAACTAAGAAGTTGAGCTTACAGCTTACATTTTTTTGAAAGAGAATTGAAAATTCCCATATGATATTTCCTATGCCTTATTGAGTGAGCAAGGAAATCTCTACAAAATGAAAATGTCCACCTTTGTACGCAGTTTTTCTGTATTGATTCGGACCTTTTCGTACTTGCTGCATCAACTGCAAGTTAAACACTTCTGTACGCTCGCAGTACTCTGAATCACGTCTTTGTTCAAATATATGATTAACGTACAAACGTCAAAAAAGGCATTTTTCGTATGTTTATCTGCGATTTTCTTAGAATCCTGACATGCTAGGCAATTTTTACGGCCGGATTTGTAATCAGCGTTGAAACATCAATTGGAAACCATTCGTGATATTCCCGAACCTGAAGAAAAGTCATATTTTGTCGACCAGTGTTATTACGGACAAGGAATTATTGGGCGGAGAAATTTCGCGAATACTACTCGCTCATTGCCACTAAGCCCTTGTCCTTCGCGGGCTGAACTTACAGCCGACCGACTACTGATAACCTCGAGGCTGGCAATTTTGCAGACGGTGGCGACGACGGCTTGTTTGAAGAACGGCTCGTCTCCCCGCAATGTTACTTTTTACGATTTATTTGTTCTGTGACGTTGACGCGTGACACGACATGACGACACACTCTCCGCGTGGCCGCACGCGATGACAACGCGGAGATAACGGTGGCGAGATATCGTTAACGGGTGCATCTGATGAACGAAACAGATAGAAATCAATCCGAAAATCCGCGTTCGTCGCGTGCCGCGAATTTTCCCGACGATCGGCTCGAAGGAAAAAAAGAAGAGAAAGTATTGTTCACTCGAGCGCGCGGCGAATAGAGTCTTGCGGGAAAAGACTTTACTCCGTTTCGAGACTTCGTTCGGAGAAAGTTCGACGGTACCGCCGATTTCAAAGACACCGTGTCGTTTACGATAGTTACGGTTTATAGAAACGACCCAATATGTGTGTGCAAACGTAAAAATGAGAAAAATGTTCCTACGTTAAAGATTTGCGAGGACTGAAGAAGTTCCATTTACTCTATCACGCTGATTTCTATTATTGCTAGGAAACGATTATTACAATAACAATTCGTTGATAATTATAGTTTTTTTTTTTATAACATCTCTTTTGTTAATTTTTTTCTTCCAATTAATCGGCGGACTAAGATTTTATTTCATACATACAGTAAAAATTTTGTGTTAAAAACGACCCACTGAAATTTTGAAGTTACTTTAACATGGCGAATGTCCACAATTGCTTATTACGTAGATTTCTCACAAGAAATTTTTTATTACATAGATTTTCATACCGTTTGAATCATGCATTTAAAAATTTTTGTTATTTTATTCATGATCTCTCTCAACTGCTTTGCCATAAGAATATATAGCATTGTAAGTGCGTACACGGAAAGATAACATCTGTGCGATATCGAGCAGTAGCGCGGACGCTTTAGGTCGATTAAAGTTACAAAACGTGTTTAAAGAGCAGTAGCGATTCTCGATAGGCGCCGCGATAGCGACTACTAGAAAAGGACAAAGAAAGACGACAATCAAGGAGAAGTGGTGTACGCGTACGTAGTCAGCATCTCAAATAAGTGGCTCTTTCACCTTGCGATTCAGCACATCAATATCGATTATTGTTAAGACCCGTGGAAAAAACCAATGGCATTTCGACCGACCGAAGTGTTTCGCGAACATTCCAGTTTTCAGAGACTTTTCCCGATATATTTCGTCCCAAAAATAGTAGAAATAAAATAAAATAAAAAATAATAGAATTTTAGTATTTCAGTAGAATAGTAATTTTAATATTTTAATAATAAATTTGATACACAATGATAATAGAATTTCTATACATAATATGATAATATTCAATGATAAATTTATATGTTTAGGAAGATGAGATAAATCGATATTTTTGATAGGTACAATTTTTACTTCGCCGAAAAGAGAAAGCTCATTTCTTGTGAGAATCATTAAATAACAAATAGCAATTAAATAACAACTACGCATGCTAAATAAGAGAGGTAATGAGCGTGTCCGGTTAACAGCAGATCGCTATGTTTAGGGAAACGTTACGAAATTTCCAGAAACTAATGAATGATACGAGACCGTGCAACGATCGAATACGTGGAATCAGATTGCGTGTCAACTCAACGAACTGCATCGTGTAATTCATAAATAAATAATGAGTCTGTCAAAATCTATGAGCCTTGAAGTCTCGATTAGAAAGTTAATGCGTTCTAATATGTCTCATTTTATAAGAATAAGAATAAGAAGAAAATATAATAATAATAATAATAAGAATAAGAAGAAAATATAATAGGAAATACGACCTGGTTACCTTTATTTATTTTCGTCAACATTGTCGTTTTATTGTATTCTTTCTTTGTAACTAAAAAATAATTCGACTTTTAAGAAAAAAGCGACTTTTCGCCTTCGATTCTTGTACACGGTAAAACATTTTGTGCAAATAACAGTCCACTGAAATTTTTGTATTACTTTAAGATTAATCTGACATATATTTGCGTACCCTTTTAACATATTCCTATGTTAAAGTGATGCAGAAACTTTAATGGACGTTATTTACACGAAATTTTTTATTGTGTACGGTGTCCAACCGCAAGAGGCAAACGCAACGGGCGAACTGACCACGTGATAAGAGAAGTAAAAGAGCGTATCAGCGAATGCAGGACTGGTTGTAATATCCGGTGCAATACACGCGTGGGCGTTTATGCGAATTTGTCGAACACGTGTACATTCGCCATGACCGACTCAATCGCGGTGCCAGGGTGGGTTTTATAATTAAGTACCAATATTTCCTTCTTCTTCAATTTCTTTTCTCATTCTTTTATATACGTGTACGCGTGTTATGAGAAAATCTCACACGTATCGCCGTGTCACCCATCCGATTATACTTTTTATCCATAAGTATACATTCTCTCGGGTGAGAATGCGTATGAATTTACATTTTTCATACATGAACGTATAATGACGATAGACGCATTTCTTTTTATTCTCGGCAAAGTATTATATTAGCAAAACGTCACTTATTTCGAGATTTCTGGGAATGATGATTAATTCGCAACGAGAGATGCACACGTTCCTCCCGCCTCGAGTAATCTTCCTCTTTGCGCGTCCGAAAGTAAGGAGGGGAAGATACCGTCTCGTCAGCTTCGATGATACCTTAGGTCACGTCGCTAGTGACGTCACGCGGTACCGAATCCTCAAGTACCGTCGCGGCCGACAGGAGTTTCCGAGTGTTAGCGCGACCGCGATACACGGTGCGGCCGATCGGCGAGTGCGATTTAAGAGGCACGCTTGTGTCGCGACGGCGTCGCCGATAACGGGAAAACTCTCCTCGGTGTGCAGCTAACTGAGAAACGTCGCGGTGTTGTCGTGTGCGCGATAGGGACCGCCGAACTTTGCTGTTTGCCGCAAGACGAGTCAGCAACTAGGAGCCTGTGCACGACCTGCCCCTTTCTGTCCTCGAGAAACCGGTAGGTCTTCTCATTTCTGACGCGCCCCGAGTCGAAATTTTGCTTCTAGTTTAAGTCGAATTTAATTTTATATTGAGTGTTCGAAGGTCTGCTGTCGTGCTCCTTTGATGCTACAGATGGGATTTGAGACCTCTGGAGTCTAAATTTTAATTCTACATTAGGTCTTCAAGTGGAGAAAACGGCAATAACTTCCCCATTTGTAGTATTAAAGGAGCATAATAGAAGACCTTTGAACACAATATAGAACAAACTTGGACTCAAAGCAGGATTAAAATTTCGACTTGTTATGTTTAGAGCACGATTGACGATCGATTCATCGTCATTATCGTCAGCCCTGAAATGATAACGCGCCCATCTATCTCTATTCTTGCATTCTTCGTCGCGTGACTTTTCTCGCAACTCGTCTTACTTTACATCCGACGCGGCGATATCGCTTGCGTTTGTGCGAAATGTTCGTAACTTCTCCGGCGTTGTAATTATCCGAGTAATATTAGCCTGCATATTTCACAATGACATTTACGAAATCCTTCATCGAGATATCTTTAAATAGCACCGTATACTTTCAGCGTATAGCGAGAAAATTACGCGAAATACCGGTGATGAAATGGCGTCATCCATTTTTAAACGTAGAGTCCGGTTTAAAAAATTTATTTCGAACGCGTCAACATCGCAAGGTCGTACTCCTGAGCGTTTTAATTGTCAGGACACCGTTGTCATTTTTTTTATTACATTTTATTATTGCGTTATTATTGCGCCAGTATATCGCGATAGTGCGTGTAATTCGACGAAATGTTAAAAAAAAAACGTAAGCACTTTAATAACGCGAGCTTGACAATTTTAAATGTTCATCCTTGACATTAAAGAGCGCGATGTCTGCCGTGTGGAACCATTTCGTCGGTTTGTCGAAAGTAATCTACACGCCGTGGAAAACGTTCCTCCGTCGCTGGTGAGCACAGTGACCCAGTGACACGTGAAACACCATTAACGCAGTTATTGTACCGGTGCGAAACTTTCGTTCTTCTTTTCGTGAAAGTGTTACTCGCGTTGTTTAATTGTGATTATTAACACATTAACGGCGGGCGATCTCGACGAAAGTATGCTAGGTAGCGCGGCGGCCGCCCGCCTCGTTTTTCGGCCTAGAGCGGGCGATATTTTGTGTGATCATAAAAACTTTAAGGTACAGTCGAGCTAAATCGTATTTACTACGACTCCCGCCTTTAAGCCGCAGTCGAGCTAAATCGTATTTACTACGACTCCCGCCTTTAAGCAGCAGTCGAGATAAATCGTAGTTACTACGACTCCCGCCCTTAAGCAACAGTCGAGATAAATCGTAGTTACTACGACTCCCGCCCTTAAGCAGCAGTCGAGATAAATCGTAGTTACTACGACTCCCGCCCTTAATGTGTTAATAGGATCTCGCCTTCTTTTCATCGCCGTCGGGGAAAATGCGCGCGCCGCAGCAAAGAGCCTCGCGTTTTGACCGTTGGACGTAATCAAGCGAGTATCCAACCGTATCCGGCGTCTTATTATTTTCCGCCTGACGATTCGCGTAATAATATTTCCAAAGGCGCTGCTATACTCGCGGCAAGATTTATTCAAGAATTTACGCGTTACACCCGAATCTTTGCGGACTCCTCGCGATTGGAATACGGAGGTTTGTTAATTATTCACGCACTTCATTTATCGCGATTACGTTCCCCGAGTAAAATATGTCAAAACGACATATTAACAGTATAAATGAAGATCTATATATACTTGCTTCTCTATCATTAAATGTATGCTTACTTTGGAAATTTTATGCATTTTTTTTTTTATTTCAAACATTGAGACAGAACACAGGAGCTAAGACAAATAGTGATTACTTGATTGTTGAGGAGCTAATAATGGTCTTAAAGTTATATAACGATGGATATTAGATGATTTTTACGACTTAAGTTTTACGACTGCGAATGAATCGCAGTTTCTCGGTTAATTCTAAACAAATTTTATTTCCATAGAAATCTCATTAGAGAGAGAGAGAGAGAGAGAGAGAGAGACTTAATCGCCAAGATATTTTTTAAATGAAATTTCAACAATTCCGAGACAAAGAGACCGGACATAAAAAGGTCGTGCAAGTGCAGTATTCCCCGCAAATTATTTCTCATCGGAAAGTTACTGCGAGAAGTGCAGGTGCTATTTTTACAAACGTAGATATTACCTGTTTAAGAGTTCATTATTAGCAAACACGTGTGTATAAATTTGCGAAAACTGTGCACTATATGCAAGATAATATTATTACGCGAAATTGTGTATCATCGACATCATCGCGTCCGATTGTAAATTACGCACGGCGTTTGGAGCAATGATGAAAATCTGACAGAACGAAGAGCAGAGGGCGGGGAGTGTCGCAGGTGGGTAGAGAGACATAGGGAGGAAGGACGCGAGAATCCCGTCGTCGGGTGCACGCTGAAGGCGCCGCCGAGAGTTCGGTCGCGTGCATGTGCGAAATTGAACACGCACGTGCGTGCGTGCGTGCGTGCCCCGCGGGGGTATCTGTGCGTCGCCCGGCGCGACACACGGCCAGTGACACAGAGGAGACGCGCGCGCGGAGACAGCAGGCGAGAGAGAGGTGTCGTTGAAGGAGGTGGAGGTGAAAAAGGGGGGAGGGAGAGAGGTGGTGGAGGAGGAGGAGGAGAAGGAGGGGGCGAAGGCTTACCGTATGCCGTGTGTACAGAGAGAAAACGACGACCGCGAACGAACCTGTGGAGCCGCGAGTCGGCGAACGAACCGACCGAAGTACGAACCGCTCACCGATTCCAAAGTCCGCCGGCAGGTAGGCAGGTTCAGTTGTCTCTGAACCCCCGAACTGTTCGGACGTGTTTTCCAGAAGCAGCTTTCCAACATCGCGAAGCGACACGGTGAACCAGGCTGGTCGCGCGACTCGCGATCTCCGACACTTAACTACGCGCGCTACACCCCGCACGCACGTACGCGCGTTATCGACGCCGGGGGGGGCTGCAGTGCTCGACGAGGGAAAGAGAGAAAGCGCCAAGGGAGGTTCGATCGGTCGGGAAATCGAGCGTTCGTCGGGATAAATCGCGCGAGAACGGGCAGCCGTGTCGTAGTACGAGCTCGCACCCTCTTCCGCGTCGGTAGAGCCTTCGCGAGAATCAACCACCTGTCTGCCCAGCGAGGACGCCGAGACGAAGGGGAAAACGAAATCGCCGCTGAGTCGAACGGACGATCTGCTAAGACGTAAGTAATCCCCCGGGACCTGCGATTGAAGGGGGCTTGCTTGCAAGGGGGGTAGTTCTCAGCCAACCCGGCGAATCCTTCTGTTTGCGCGCCCGCCAATTGCTCACACGCGTACTTGTGCGTACCTGCCAATGAATCGTGTTTTAGTCGGAGACGAGAGAGGTAATTCTATCTCGCGTTTTAGAAAGTAAAGATGCCAAAGTGGGAGTCGGGACAACGCGATAGAAAACGAGAATACATGTGGGTAACGCGCGGTTCATTATTAGACGCTTACGGCCGACGCGAATGGGAGAATCGGGTTACGCTTTGGAAACGTTTCGCGCTGAAATTGAACCACTACGATGGCGGACGGAGAGAAGGGAGGAGGATGGGGGAGAGGGCAATAATATTATTTCATACGTCTGGATCGTGACGGAAAGTTTCAGACAAATAAGAGAGAACGCTCTCTCGCGCGTGCGAAGTCGCTTACGCATCGCTCCGCCGAGAGAGAGAGAGAGAGAGATGTGTGTGTTTCTTTCCGTTTGTAAAACGGTAAAAACAACAAATGAGACATTCTCGCGTGACGGGCAACGCAGCGGGACGAAAATTTCAACCGCCATTCATGTAACCCGACTTATTTCCCGGTGTTATTTCTCACGTGACAACGTATAGGATATGCGTTTCGGGCAACTTCTCGTTTCAAAGTGTCAACCGCATCGCGCGCGTTATTCTAACGCAAAGTTAGAAAGGTTTCTCGCTCCGCAGTAAGAGGGATTCGTACATGCCGCGTGCAATAATATCGCATCGTTATGCTCGCCCGCTACAAAGCAGTCGCGATACTGGACGCGCGTTTCGTTCCAGTGTTGTGGAGCTACGATTGCGCCGGTATATAGCGCATTCGATATACTACCGCGCGGAGGAAACGTAATGTAGTTATTGCGCTTGTCCTGCGCGATTGTTTCGGGATAGATTCCTGATAACAAACAGATAAATCCTCTCTTAGCTTTACGATGGCGGTGTTTGTTTCGGCTCGCGTTGTTTCTAACGGCATCGCGGGCAATGGATTATATTTAGACCGTTTGTTTGAAATTATGAATTGGGGTTTCCGTCAAAGTGAAAAGAATACTCGTCATCTGGAAACAATAAAACGCCCCACAGCGTTATTAACAGTACATATCGTACATTAATTTCTGTGGAGAGAAAAGGGAAGGAAGATTGATTTCGGTTTTTCCACATTAAGTAAATGATTTAATTAATCGCTTAATTCTGCCTTTATGGAGGACCGTTACGGTATACGTATGACATAAAAAATAGGCCTACGGTGATTCGCTTCATAATACATATTCATAGATGTTCATAAATGCTTTCACATGACTTACAGATGATTGTCTGATCGCATATTCGATACGGTTGATTAGAATATTCGCATGAAGAGTACGTTTCATATATCATATTGTAAGATGTCCGGCGGAATGTGTGTCAATGTGCCTGGTAGCGCATACTTCGACGTTAATGCCGTTAGTTAGAGTCGATTATGTATCGATTATGTTACCAATTTAATTATGTTAAAAAATCCGCACGGAAGATAAATTAATAGGAGGAACTATTATCCAACGAAAATTTCACTTTGCACACCGAGCGGGAGAAACGAGACTTGAAACTTTAATTCGCCAGTGATTTAGTCGTTATTTTATGCGGACACGACAAAGGAAAACTCCGGAGATCCTTTCTAAAGAGATATACGATTATGCCCCAGCGTGACACATTGTGCAGGAATTTCAACAAAGACTGTTACACTGGCAACTGCATCGATTTTTTTCTTTGCAGCACGTTGCTCGCGATATTATGGTGTTCGCGGTGACAGCGCACAGCTTTACGCCTCGTATTCGCCGAGCTACATTTCTTTCCGACGGAATTCCCGAGAATTCGGAATTTTAACTCGGGTTGCCGAAGCGCAAAATCACATTCTGTATTTAACTAGAGATAACCTATTAAATATGTGACTATATAATTGACAAAAAAGAGAGGTAAGATGAAATGTTATTTTTCTATATAAAATTTCGTTTAAATAATATTACAAATCTCATTAACCGTGAATAATCAGTAACAAATATATTCTAATTTGAGGAACGTTATAAATATATAAAAAGGTATATTTCTATGTAAAAACGATATTTATAATGAAACATGAAAAATTTTCCATTGTTCTCTTTAGTTAGTAAACTTGGAACAAGAACTTGAGACACAAGCACTATGATGAAGATATATATATGTCTTCGTTTATACGGATTACGCATTTGTTATCTTACATCTCGCAATCACACAAAAATGATTTATAATATTCTTCGCGTATTAGTATCAGCGGAGAGACCAGTTGCGCTAACACATCCTATATGAATAATTACTTTTATTTGTATCGCACGATTGTAGCCGTGTTTGTGTAATACCGAGCGACCCGGTAGTGACTAATTAAAGCTGCGATAAGAATAATGAAATATTTCAGAAGCCGTATGGGAGGCTTCATACGACGTTGCGCGCTATGATGCGCGGTAACGTAATGAGGTGGAATAGAGTTACGAGAGCATCTAATGATCGCGTAATACTCTCTCGGCGATCTCTTACAATGTCAGAATTTAGAGTCACAGTACGTGTAATCACACGTACGTGGATGTGTGTGTGTGTGTGTGTGTGTATATATGTTGGTCTTCCTGTTTTTCGAACGCGCGCTCTTTATAATCACCCGCGACGCGAAGACTTTCAGCGCGCCCGACACATTCGCCGACACCAAGTAACGATTTTTCTTTCTTTCGACGTAACCGTAGTCGCGCGAATGATTGCTGTTTTTTTTTCTCTTTTTGTTTTTCATTTCGTACGTACGTGGCACGTAACCGAGAGCATGTAACGAAATCTTTAACGATAGCGTGTACAAAAGGCGCGAAGGAAGCCGGGGAGAATCGTTAAGACTTTTACGACCGTCAAGTACGGCATAAAATTGTTCTGCGCGCGCCTTTAAAGACATCACAGTTTAAGCGACGGAGATAACATTACGTTTTCCGGTTTATTTGACATGCCGTACAAGCACGCCGAAATACATTACCGACGCTACCGGCTGTTGAAGCGCACTTCTCGCCCTCGCAATTCAAGTTATCGTTGAAATTATTTTCACGCACTTCAATTCACAAGCAGCAAAGGCTGAATATTCCTTAGTGAATGAGTATTGCACGAAATATACCGGATTTAGAAAATCTGTAATGCACGGTGGCATTACAGATTTCGTACGCTCTTTATTATAGTGACACCTGGCAGTAGTTAATCGCATATTAAGTAATATCTGCGCCAGTCAACACTTTAACATTTATCTGTTTTTTTTTGTACGCGAGACTTGTTTTGCGAATAGGTCATTACATCGATTCGTCACGTTTAGCACGTTTTTCCGACAAAGATCCTTCGATGTAGCACAAATACGATAATTAATATGATTGCCTTTCACAGCGTTAGTCTCCCGAATAACATAATTAACGAATAACAGTAACGATAACATTAACTCGTGAAATATATAAGTATAAATTGCTTCGATAAAATTGAAAATAAATTTTAATTAAATATTGATACATGTGAATTAAAAATGATTACTTTTTATTCTATATTTTACATTCTATGTGTTTATTCGATACAATTAAGAGAAATAGATACACAAGCACGGTGAAAAATTTAAGTTTAGCCATAAATAAGAAATAAATAAAGCAATTCGCAGAAATAGTAAATACATAAATTTAAACTTTCGTGTATTTTCAGCGTAAGAAAGATTTTAAATACCGCAATAAGTAACGCGACAAAAATTATGACTTCACCTGAGATTTAAACGCGTACAAAGATCTATTGCTCAATATCGCAATGTTAATCGAGAGCCGAGATATTTTAAGTACATACGCTTCGGCGTGTGCGTCGCACAGATCTCGTAACGGTCACCGCGTTTACAGTTAGTTTTACATCTTTCGCAGAAGTGCTAATAACGACAGTTATCCCTCTCGCTTAAGGTGCGCGCCGACCAAATTCAAGACTGACCATTAGCCGGCGCAATGCGTATAATAGGTCAGAGGTTCCTCGATGCACTCTACGACGAGGATTACACGTCGATGCGGGCACACCTTATCCGACTGTTCGTTGTGAAACGTTCGTAACATTCACGAGCCGATCGTTTCGAGGACTTTCTAAACCGTGGTGAATATAGTATCCGGCCACGTGCGTGCATTTGTCTCGCGTCTCTCTGTCAGTTATAAACGCGTATATGAATGCATGTGAGATATAATAAAAAGCATGCAAAACACACGAGTATATCGGTGCGCAGATACTAACATATCGATCGGATTATCGGCGACGTAACATGTATACATTGAGTTTTAAGACAGTTTGAACACTTCTTCAATGAGAAAAAAAGTACTTAAAAATGTATTCGTGCACTGAGAAACTCATTTAGTCGAATCAACTAAATTCTTGTTTGACTATAGACAAACACATTTTTTTGGTTATTACAATATTTTTTGGTCATTACAACCAAAAAATGTGTTTGTCCGTAGTCAAACAAAAATTTAATTAATTCAACTAAATGGGTTCCTTAGTGCGGGGGGAATATAAAAGGGTTCCAACTGTTTTGAAACCCACACTGAGAAAAATCAATTTAAAAATTTATTTGTGAAATATAAAGTAAAAATAAAGTTTATTCCACAGAAACAAACGTTTATTTCAGTGCGGCGAAATAAAATTTTATTCTTAGTAAATAGATCAATCGATAAGGAAATTTAGATATATTTCATAAATAAATATATATTCCGTCATTGCAGTCAACTTTTTTTCTAATCAATAAATATCGAGGAAAATGTCGCAAGAAACATTTACTTCGCAAAATTTCAATTTTTTATTCTCAGTGTTTAGTATACGCAGAGAAAAAAGTGATAGATTCAAGTAAATAATTACTCCTGTATTCCTTAGCAAAGTTTTTTGGGTTATGTAAATTTTATTCAGGTTAAATAAATATATCTTATTCGGATCAAATAAATATTACTCGATCCAGGTAAAAATTCACTTAGGAGTATTGAAATAGTTACTTATTTGAATTTAGCATTTTTTTCTCCGTGGAAATTCGCGTAAGACGGTGCATTTGGTAAAAACTATTGATTCAAATCTACCGCCTCCAATTATTCCACGCGACAGAAATTTCCACGAATCGTTCACGTCGCGGTTCCGTTCATAAGAACTTTGAAATTTCACGCGGCAGATCACTATTACGGTTGTTCCCTGCAGTTTTTGGCGAATTATGGTACCACTTATCTCAATGTAGAGAACCGTCGGAAAGATTGCTCGCGATCTAATCTCAGTGTGTATGTGGGACATCAAGATGTGTATAAATAGATCGCTATATTTAGTCGTAGACATGGTGTTATTAAATTGCGCGTGTAGTGCGTAATAAAAATGAAAATTAATTTCATAGGAAACGCGGGTTGTATCGCGTGTACCGGGCTATATCGTGTATATGTACTATATCGTGTTCGGAGACGCGCACGTTAGACATTAGCACGGTACGAACGTATTATAATTACGATCCGTCGTGCGGTCGAGAGAAAAATTTGTTCGAGAGCTACAATTCATATTTTCCGCGCGTGTTCTCCGCGCTGTCCGATCGCGTCTTATTAATTGCGCTGCTGCAGGCGATTTTGCGCAATGTAAATTTTTGCTACTTTTACGAAGCGCGCGCGCGCGTGCGCGCGTGATAGACGTGTTAGCCCGATCGAACGGCGTCGCCTTTCACAGCTCTCCGCGCATCGAAATCGCCGGGGAGCGTCGAGCGAACGCTTGCGAGAAAGTTAAATCCAACGGAGCGTCGTTTATAATCGACATTAGCCTAATTTAAACGGCTAGAACAATGCGCCGACGTGACTGACGATGCGTGTACGCGCCAACGCGTGAGTTTTACGCGCGTACGAATAATGAATAATTCGACGATCGGACGCGAGTAGACGAACATTAATCGGTAGCACGTAACGATTATTCGTCCAATTATCGCATCAGCACGCCCGTATGGAAATCTCGCAAAGTAAAACATAGATTCTTATCAGATTACCTAAACTTATCCTAAATAAGTGTAACGTATTACTAGGAATCTCATTTTCCTTGTCCAACATTTTTCCCAAGTATTCTTTCTTTAAATTTCTATTTTACGTATTTGCGTTGAATAAAATATCTGAAAATATTTACATTTTTACGCGTATTTTACAAATATATAAATACTTAAAAAACAAATTCTTCAGCTGGCTATTTCAATCTCCGGCACTTAAAAATTTTGTAATAAGAAATAAGATTATTTGGTTTGTGAAACTGTTTGAGCAAAATAATTGAAACAACTTAAATATACACGCCTTTTAAATATTTATATTTGTAAAGTGTGCATAAATAGTCAAAACTTTTCAGATATTTCCTTCAACATAAATATAAAGTAGAAATATAAAGTAGAAAAATATAAAGTATAAAATATAAAGTAGAAATCTAAGAAAAAAGAAAACTTTGAATAAACGTTGGACAGAGAACATAGAATCTATTTGAGTTCCCTTTAGAATCGTATTTTTTAAACGTCACACTTCTAAATCCAAATATAGATTTCACAATCAGAATCCATCGTTTTTTTGGGAAATCGCAGTAGATTCCAATCAAATCCCAGAAAATGTTCCATGAATCGTGAGTTAACACATAATGTAACACGCATACTATTATACTACTGTATTTTATTTTTTATTATTTTTTCTATTTCATCTTATATTCTGCTTACGCTCCTTTTTATTGCGGTTGAGTTTCAATAATATCAGTGAACGCTCCGTCAATTGAAATATATATCATCTGACTACTCTTACAATGTAACTAAGCAATTTTGTAACTCTTAATAAAGATGAGGATAAAGTTGCACACAGCTTCTAAAATAGATAATAACTGTGACGAGGCGTTTGGAAAACTATTAATCATTAGTTTGCGTCAAAGTACTTAGGCGAAAAAGAAAAAAAGACATTTACTCATTGGAACGCGTTGCGCAAGGTCCGCATTGAGACGCGAAATGCAAGGAACGTTTCGTCGATTCGCGAACAAGGTTGGGAAGGCGAAAAAAAAAAAAAGCGCGCGCGTCGTAATTAATATTGACAAATATCAACCTCCGCGAAGGATTCGCGCGCAGTATCATCCGACGAGAAGACGGCGCCACGTGTGTTTGCATGCTCAAGCACTTTAGGTGCGTGCGCGCATGCCGAACGAACGTGTAGCTCGGTGGCACCTTTTCCTCGCGCAAGGACCTCTCCTCCCGTCGCCGCTCGTGTATGTGTATGCCTGTGTGCCGAACAGATCGGTGTCATCTCTGACCCTGATGACGGGAAGGAGATATTCGCGTAGAAATTCGCGTCGAAGGCCAACCCTGGCGTCGCAAAAAGAGTCCCCTCTCATCTTCTCCTTTTTTTCCTTTTCTCTTTCTCCTTTTTTTTCTTCGACCGCGTGAAATTCGCACGAACAAGTAAGAAGGGAATTATCGTGCTAGAGTTCGCGATTCTCGGGACTCGGTGTTCGATATTGCGTAATGTTAAACGGGTCAAGACCCGCTTACAATGCCGGTCAATCGACACTGGTGGAAACACGATTACGCTCTCGTAATGAGAATCATTGCTCAATGTGTGTTAAAGAAAGAGCGTCCACTTCTTCTGCTACGGCAGGCAGATAGAGTGGCAATTAAAACGATTAGCCGGGGTTCATTAACTGAACGGGTAATTTTTCGCGGATCGATAGATAAGAGAGTAGTCGCTAAGCCGCGGGCTACGATTACCGTTGCATACCGGCTTATCCTCCTTGCAGGTCGCGCAATGACGTCGCCGTCTGATCGATCGATCGATTCGTCGGGAAAGGCGCCGTACGCACGCGATACACGCGATCTCGATTCTCGCGGCGATTGACGACACCGATCCTGATGATGTAACGCGT
Source organism: Dinoponera quadriceps (assembly GCF_001313825.1). Classification (NCBI taxonomy): domain Eukaryota; kingdom Metazoa; phylum Arthropoda; class Insecta; order Hymenoptera; family Formicidae; genus Dinoponera; species Dinoponera quadriceps. The sequence goes on from NW_014561157.1 coordinate 1,142,348, forward strand.
AATGTGGCAATTGATGCGAATCCCCGCGGCACCCCGCTGATATCTTTGGCTCCGAACGGTATTTGTTCGAATAAGGTCATTCATTTTGAAGGAATACCACTGTGTGATGCAATCGTACGCTTATCGAATTAAGGAATCGCGATTTCCGATTGCGCAATAGATGAATTGTTAACTGTCAGCGTTGAAAAGGACATGTTGAAGAAGACACGTGAACACATGCAATATCGCCGATTCCGTCGCAGCTTCTCCGTTTACTGCAGAAATGCAAAACTCGGTGGATTCATGCGCGGAGAAAAAGGTTTCTTTGCATTCAATATATGTTTTTAATTAGGGTTTGTTTAATATAAACAACGTAACTTAATATTAAGTATCATCTTGTTTGAATGAAAATGTTCTTGTTTCGCCAAAGAAACTATGTTGTTTGATAGAAAAAGTAATATTATTTAAAATAAATAATATTTCCTTTTCGATAAAAGTAATGTATTTCATTACATATTAAATATTGTTGTCCACTGAAACAAAAAGAAGTTTCTTTAATATTTTTATAACACAGTGTTATGTTTTTCAAATAATTTATGGCTTGTGAAGACCATTTTAATGTTTGGGTGAAATATAAAAAAAAATATGTTATTTGACGTAAAGATATTTATTGTTTGAGAAACAATCCTGTTTGTTGAATCAAACATTCGTTTGTTCGCTCAATTCTAAGACAAAATTGTTCCAATTAAAGAAATTTTGTTAAATACAAAGAAATATTTTTTTCTGTGTATCTTTTGCGCATTAATCAGGCTTATCATCAAGATCCTGCTCATATCAAAATAAAAAATAGCATGATAGAAAAAGTTTCTTCCAATAGACTTTTATGAGATCCTACGTTTCATAAGAAGAAAAGAGATAGAGAGACTTCCACCGGATATTTCTAATCGCTTGCAGACATAGCCCCGTATTTATTGTCATTAGGAATCATTAGCAAACTGTTTCATCGAGTTGGACATTATGAAATCACCTAAATGGCGGAGGAAGATGATACATATCGTGTTAATTTTCCCTGTCTTTGAAGGAAGTCCAATATAAAAACGAATATAAAAATATCGATACTGTACATGGAATATAGTTTTCAGATTGAAGAGTCGCAAATATCTTTCATTTTCAATATTAATTATTTACGTGAATAGCTGTCGGCGTGTTTTTTCAAAAGTGTGATATTTATTCATTTATTTTAGTTTATTTATTTCCATAAATACACACACCTTACTTTAATATGTCAACTTAAGTTGCTAACGTGAGAATGTAGATTCCGTGACCTTTCATCACAATAGAAAAACGTTTCATTTTGTTGGCTTTACATAGGTAGTCGAAACTGGATTGTTACGTGCAATTTGGAAGGCATTCTAGCAAAAAAAAATTCATGTAACGGAACGGAGGACCGGTGTGTGTGTATATATATATGTATATATATCTGCGCGCGATTTGTCGGCAATAATGATGTCATCCAAGGCTGACAATGTTAAAAATTCGCCGGACTGCGTCGTGTCTTCTTTTCTCCCCTTTCGCTTCACCCGGAAACGCGTGCGCGCCGGATTATATTACGAATTGAGCAATCGCCGAATCGGAGAAAACATGGCTCGGCAAATTTAAAAGCGCCTCAAGAGAGAGAGAGAGAGACAGGTGGGCAAAAAACCCTCACGGATCCTTCGCGTCCTGCGTAAATAGCCACAGGTAGATTCTTTCGCGCGTTCGCGCCTTGCGACCTCGATTCGTCGCCACGGCCTTCCCAGGTTGTCCGAGACGGTCGTAGACTCCCAAAGAGTCGACACGAAAGTACACCAGTCGCGAATCTTACTCTCGCTGTGTGCGTGTATTCGTGTGTGTACGTGTTTATAGAAATTTGAGTTCGTCGTTCCTCGGTCTCTCGATCTCTCGGATACTTGTTTCTGATCGCCTTAGTGTATTCATTGGGATCGATAGGATACACAGTTTAGGTTTAGAGAAGATTGACTTGTCAATTATTGTATTGTTAATTCGTCGCTGTCATTAAGCATGGTTAAATAATGAGTTCGACGGCGTGATTTCTCATTAAATTTTATCACGAACATTTTCACGATCGTTATTTTAAATATATCAATAACTTTTATATTAATTTACAGTTAATTTTGATCTAACAAAGGACTTAAAAGATCGTGTTTCGAATTAAAAATATTTTTACCTTTGAACTGTATGCGTCGGGATTGGAAATAAGACTGTTAATATTACAATTATCTTATAGAAATTTAAGAGACGTGATTGTTTTACAAATAATGCGAAAATCGTGTAAGTGTTCTTGTTTTATAATCATACAATATACACCTAATGTATGCATCTTCACGCCGGATGCATGCATGTCCCGACAGTAGTACAGATACGGTATGGGTAAGCCTTGGTATCTGTTAGCAAAGGGAAGGGAGAAAGGTGGAGAAAACGGAGAGAGAGAGAGAAAAAGATTTGAATGCCAGCCAAGCCACTTGTCTCGTACCTTGACCTTATCTTGGCCACGGTTTACGATCTATTTCATTTCAATTTTCTGTTGCGTATATCTGCGTTTCAAAACAAATCAAATGAAATCATCGTTGATACGTCATCAATGTAAATTTTTCGCGAACGACCGGACACCAAATTAGGATCATGTTTTTAGCGGTCCGACTTGAGTTTAGGTAACGTCTCGAGTTTGTATGAACATTTTGCAAAGTAATTTTGCAAGACATCATGCTAGACTGATACACGGGATCCGTAGCGACTGTGTCGTTAAATTATTAATTTTTCGATGCACGTAACGCGAGATTTATGAAGCATAAAGTCGAAAGTTCTTCTCCGTTCTGGAAGATAGAGCGACCGATGCGCGGTCATTGCCTTCCTTTAGAGAGTTCGATCGGCACGGAGGATTCGATGGCGCCAGGAAACGATCTTGACTGAGGATCGAAGGCTGTCGGTGTCCTCTCTCGGGTGTAGCAACGGCTCGTATCGTATCTTATCTCATTTGCGAAACGTGATATTTAAATGACCCGAAAAAAATTGGCCAGTGTCTCAACGTTTTTTTTTCTCGCGGGAATTCCGATCGTCGAGCGTGCGTGGCGGATCTAAAAATTATATCGCAGCCGCGCGTCTTCGGCCGAATAGTTGATTTTGACATTGTAGGATGAACGGAAGAAGGCGATACCACTTCGATCGGAGTACTTCGACTCGCGCGTCTTTTTACGCTCGTTCGGTAATTAACGGCCGCACTCAATACCGAGTTCACGATTCTCGAGTACCGCACATAACCGTTAATAATCCACTGATAACCGCGCTGAGTCAGCGGTGCATATGTCGCGTCGAATCGCAGCTTCGCCGTTGGCATACGGAAGAGGGTCTGGCCAAGACAATTACATTTGAGGTTTCGTTCCTTTTAAGGTCCCGATAGTCGTTACTTGAAACTTGTCTCACGTGAGATATACGTAGATACATGTAGATCTTAATTTGGAGTTAGATCCGAGTGTTTCAGTTGAACTATACGATACACTGTATCTATTATATTCCATATCGCGGCCCCATTGAAAAATTCACATCTAACTCGAGTGGTAGATCTGAGTTTCTCACTTGAGACAAGTTTCGAGTAACGATAATAAAATATTAGCACAGGCCTAAAATTAATCGGATAGAGCTCGCGAAACCGGTTGCGAGTAGTTGCAAAAATTCAATAAATCGCTAATCGCTAACCATACCGGACTCATTTCTTCTTCCCAGCAAAATATAAAGGTTCAGATCGGCCGTTTTTCGTTTCCAAAGATATTTCTTTTCTCTTAACGCCTCATCCTCCTCGCAAGTTCCTTCAAGTTTTTTCGGTTGGTTTAAAATGTTTGCACTCACGACGGACGTGGAACGTTGGACGAGTTTCACTACGAGTCGTTCTCTTTACGCTCCGCGGGTTTCGCCGTCCGCGCAGAGGCGAGCGTCGCCGTTCATCGATCGTACCGTCGATGGTTATCGCGTTTTCAGTGACGTGCGTCGGCGACAATTTCGGGAGAGCCGGACGGAATTCGCGCTACACGCGCACACGACGCGATCGTGCGCTGCGTTCTACCGTTGCATAATCGAGGTCGGCTTAATGAGGAATCTTCGACACTTCCAAACAGCCGATGGCCGCCGTGACGTTGAAGCGACGCGTCATTTATGGCGCGACGTAACTTTTCTATTTATTTCGTCTCGAGATCCGTCCTAACCGGTCTTCGCGTCTACCGTCCCTCTCCGCGTCACCGTCCTATTATTTAGCACGATTCGCGTCTCACACGCGCCTCCCTACACATTCCCTCGGCCACTTAACATTCCTCACTTCCCGTATCTTCGGGATTTCCCTATGGAATACGCGAATGCTGGAAAAACCACCGACTGGAAGTCCAAGGGAATGGGCGACGCGTCGCGTTCGAAATAGACGCGTCCACCGAAGGCGGCGCGAAGGAGTGGTCGGCTAGTTGTGAGCGCCGCTTAATTGCGATGCGCGCCGCGACACGTGTCACGGCATGGCACGGCCGGTCACGCACTCGCATTGATTACATCGACGACAAGCGAATCTACAAGCGCCCTCGTACGTGCTGCGCGAGTGCCGTTAATGAGATTGCGAAGAAGAGAGAGAGGAGCGTAAGGGTTAACTACATCGTGCGCGGAGGAAGAGAGTCGCGAATTCATCGGTAATTCATGCACAGAACATGCGATTCGCCTAACGATGTATTTTTTTATGTATTTCCGGAAAGGAGGTTTCTCTCGAACGAAAGTTGTACGGCTTGTATGGTAATGCACGCGATTTCTTTCTCTATCTGATTCTTTTTTCAGGTCGAATTGTACAAAACGGTGCAAAGTTACATTAAAAAATAATCCGAATAGACGCGTACGTAATGCTTTCAAATTAACGCACGTTGCAAATATGTACGAATGTATTTTACGGCTGTCCCTAATTTCCGATGCGTATCCCGTTAGTTGATTAATTCGATTTTCAATACAATGCAGTCGCGAACACCTCGTAAACACCTTGAGCCTTTCCGAAGCTCGGCTCGTAAACCTCTTTTCCAGTAATGTAATGGCAAATTTAGCTCGTTTTTAGAATATACTAAATTACCAGCTACGTGCAGGGAATCTACGTTACAGAGTAAAAGTATATTGTGATATTAATTTTCTACAATTTACTATATATTTATATCCCGTCTCATAGGCCTACGTTTCAATGATGAGCTCGAATTAGCAAGGATCAAAATCGACCGCCAATCGGATATACGTTCGTCAAACGGGCAATTCGCATTAATTACGGCGGCTTGAGAAATACGTGTAAAATGCCGGGTTGAAAGGACATCGAAGCGGTAATTCGCGGTGCTGCGTTACGCCAGGCACACAGGATTGATGTGACATTCAATTCCGCAAATGTCAGTGGTAATTGGAGGCCATATTATCGATCATTGTTGCGCCGATCATTCTTTATTTCCTGTGCGATGAGGTCTTGCGGTTTCCTCCTCCGATTCACGGGACGAGAGGAGGATTGTAAAAATAATAATTAGATGTAAAAATACCGGTCATTATACGCGGAAAGACCGCGAGTGTACATATCTGGGACATATATATATATATATATATATATATACTTCA
>NW_014561157.1:1148045-1196033 GCF_001313825.1 Dinoponera quadriceps
TATATATATATATATATACGTATACTTTTTCTCACTACAGACATTAACGTCACGTGCAACGATCGCACGTGTGCATTCGCGGAGGATCGTAAATGCGTTGTGGCGCACCGGAGATACGTTAGGATGCAATACTCGTATTTACTTTTCCTACGCGGCCTCACAAAATAATCGCTTCGGCTGCACGAGGTGGTTACGCAACGTGGAAATGGAACACTGACGAACGAAAGATTAGTTACACACTACGAAGCTCTCTGGAGAACGGCACTAATATACATTTGAATATAGACTTGTGCTGAATTCCGGTAGTCTTGCGGATTACCGGATACATATTGTCAATGTGTGTCAATGTATCGTAACAACTCTATACCAATTTATTCATCGATTGATAAATTAATACAATAAAGATTATTGATATATATAAATAATTGAAATCTCGCGATTAAATCACCGATATTAAAAATTCGCTAGAAAAGATAAAAAATACGCGATGAACGTACAAATATAGTTTGTAGAAGATTATATGACAGAAAAAAATCGCGTTAAAAACGGCCCACTGAAATTTGTGTGTTACTTTAACATGAGGAATATGTTAAGAAATTACATGTTAAATTAACATATTCGCCTTGTTAAAGTAATACAAAAATTTCAGTAGATCTTTTTTTAATGCAAATTTTTACCGTGCAAATTTGTACTTCTAAGCTGCAATATATTAACAAGATTTCTTTCTCTCTCTACCATATTAGAACAAAATTTTTAACATTTAAGTTCAGAACTAAATATTTGCAAATACTTTTTCAATCGCACCAGGAAAATATTAATATAAGATTGCATAATATGAAACTCCATATTGTTTCTTCAGCTTGCGTGTAAATCCAACTTTACATTATTGTATCGCCGAAAGAAAGGAAGAGAGAGACGCAGGGTAACGCGGGTCAGTTTGAGCTGACCAATTTGACTCGTCGTTTAAGTCTGTGAGCTTCGATGGAATCATCGTTGATGGCGGAGCCGGTGCAACGCGGCTTTGAGGTTGTTCGCAAGGACGCCCGCATAACTCGCGCACGGTTTTAACTAAACCCGATCGACACCGTCTGCTCGGCGCGCGATTCGAAAGTGCAAAGCGAATCGAAACGACTCCTGTCGTTCATCGATTTGCCTTCTTGTTTGTTCGCGATCGTTCGTTCGATTTCACCATGAAAAAATTCCACTCGTTTGTATGTCCCAATCGCGTCGAAGGAAGATGCGTCATTTCACCGATTAGCCGTCCTTCGAATTTAGACGGATACGCTGTAACATCTCGCGGCATTTTAGAGGTATTAACGTAATATTTGACACAAGTGGTTTACGAGGTTCATAAAGCTACATTAATGAAGGGATCAGGGAGTGTGTCGCGTTTTTTCTGTTAAGGTTGATCTTGGTAGTATATTTCCTTCTTTCACTCGTATCAAGCGATGTTACAATATTTATCGACTTCGAAATCTATTTACAATCTGCACTTAGCGCAAAATATGTGACCATGTTAAGTAATATGTTAGTGTCATTACATAGTAAAAAATTTGATATAAATAACAGTCCACTGGAATTTTTGTGTTATTCTAACATGAAAATATGTACATAAATAAAAAGTACATAATTTGACGTTAAATTAACATATTCATCGTGTTAACTTATCCACCTTGTTAAAGTAACACGAAAATTTCAATGAACCATCACGTACACTTTTTACTGTGTATTGCTTGGTGCGCCTCTGATTACGAGACACGTTTTCTACACACGCGTTCACCTCCGGGTATCTAGCGATTGCTTTCTTATCTGAGAATACATGCATTCAACCGCCGGCGTTAGCAATAAGTTTGAAGAATAGTTTAGAAGCTTTTCCGTTACTTATTTCAATTGATTCTTCGTCTTCGGGCTTCCGTTTACACTGCTTGTAAACACACTATGCGTTTCGTGAATTTAACAACTTTGACTTAATTATTGAAATTTTAAGTGATTGAAAGATATGCGAAACTGTTTGTTAAACGTTTGCTTATCTTTTAAACACCTCCGCTGGTTTACACGGATGGATACATCTGCGTGAAATTATCTTTGCATTTATTAATTTAAATTAATCTCGATATAATTAATTTATTGCGTAATTTTGCTTCTCATGTCTCTGGATGTAAGATTAAGGTTACAAACAAAATTGTTTTTGTACATTAATATCACCCATCGACTTCAGCGTTCGACTTTTGTTTTGATGTTGATGTGTTCTTTCTTGTACATTGAATGTTAGCGTTTGTTTCTCTAATGAGAGATTCCATCGACATCGATTAACTTTGATCGTAGTTCAATTGATCTTTTCAATCTTTGTGTCGGTCTCTCTCTCTCTCTCTCTTTCTTGAAGATTGAAATTGCCTGTGCCAGAGATGCGATAAAGAAACGGTCACGCTACAATTAAATTCAATGTTAACTTCTGTTCTTATTTATAACAATTTTTTATATGTATAAATATATCGATAGAGGACGGATGTTACGTGACGACCACGTATGATCGGATGCGATATCGCCCGTCCTTGCTAATGTTTACAAGTTTATTCGTACACGCATTGTCGACCATTGTACGCTTGCACAACCCACGGCTACTTATTGCCGTGTGGGGATACCCCGCTCGGTAATTACGACACCGGCGAATCTTGATTGCAAACGATACGCATAACGACAAGGTGAGACTAATTAAATCCATCTCAGACAGTCCGATAAAACTTCTCATAGTCGGTATTGCGTCTCTAACTCGCGGCCAGATATTCCTACGGCTGACAAAGTGTCGGAGAGACACGTACGTGCGAAAGAATCGGTCGGTAATATCGACGTAAGGAAGGAACGCGTTGCGTCCCACAAATTGTGTAGATTCGAGCGTAGAAGTAGAACCAAAGAAAGCGGAATAAACAGGACGCTGTGTTAAAAACACACCCGTTGAAACCCGTGTCGCATTCTCACTCGTCCTGCATCCCACGAGACCGGCTCACTCACCGGGGGGCAACCACGGTTTTCGTCACTGCCGTCACCGGCGTGGTAACTGTGTACAGTTCACCGTGCACGCGGAAAAAAGATTCAGACGCGAGAGCCATCCGCGCCTTCTGTTTTCACGGGGGAAACATGTCAAGGTAATAAGACGTTTCATCACACGCGCGCCACATCCTACGAGCGACGTTCATCGCTTGAAATGGAATAATCGCGTGCTGCAGTGGTCTACATCTGTTCCGACGCCTCTTCCTCCGAAGGATCCAGGACGGTCCGGAACGTTCGAGCGGCCGAAAGTTGTTTTTATCTCGTCGTAAGTCTCGTCGTCGTTCTATGACGGACGTTGATCTCCGGCGTCGAAGACCTCTCGCCGGATTCGCACTTTTGCTTCTAACGCCCCCGGGCGCCATCAGGACGAACGCTCCCCTTCGGTGACGTGCGATCTGCGCGACTTCACGCCGATACAGGTCCCGGACGAAATGCCCTCCACCGTCGTCGGGACACCCGAACGGTATATTACCGTTCTAACCGATTCAAACCGGCTTTCACCGGCCGCCGGGCCGGGACGACGAATCGCCTTAATTCCACCGGTTTCTGATACTCGGCCAATCCGTTTTCGCGATCAGGGTTCGCGTCGAGCGGATTTAATCCGCCGCGCTGTGAGAGGCGAGATAAATCGCCGGGCATCTTTGTTGCACCCTCTGATCGTATATCGTGGCCGAACCAGGGACTGAGAAAAATGTTGCGAATAAGAGACACGAGGGTTTGCGAGATTAGGACGTGGTTGGCGAAAAAGAAGATCGCTTTCTACATGAATCCTTGCGACTTATAGAGAAGCGTCGGCCGATTCGCAGATTCGAGAGAAATCGTCTTGGCGACGCTTTATTCTCTACAAGTCTCTATCATCTAGCATCTTATAAGATGTACATTTTCCGATTTTTCTATTTTAACTCTTACCACATTTCTTCGTTCGCGCAAGCAATAGTGTCTCTGAAAGTTACGTATTTTTTCTCGGAAAAACTTTGTGCAACACGGAGGATGCCGATGAATGTTAGTGAAAATTATCCCGTGTAATCTCTCTCTCTCTCTCTCTCTCTCTCTTTCATTCATTCTTTTTTCCCGGCAAATCGATTTACATCTCATTTGCCGCGACGATACCATCGACGGTCTTCGACTTACTTATCGCGCGCCTTGCACTTCGGCGACCTTGTCGCCGTGCAAGAGTATTCGTGCGCGCAGCGCACCGACACCTCGACGAGCAACGGGAGCTCACGGGAACGTCACGTTGATTATTTTGACGTGCGATTATAACGAAGCGTGTCTATCTTCGCGTCGCGTCATTTTCACCGCTAGTGACGCAACGGGCGAGACGCGCGCTTCGCCGTTTCGCACGCGAGTTTCGAACGAGCCGGCCGAAGGTGGTGTTCCGTACAATCCTCGTTAAATTCCCCGCAACGCGCGTGTCGATGTCGCAGTGCGGGGGAAAAATGCTCGCTCAGCTTCGATTGCTTCATCGATCTCCTCTTTTTTACGGACGTAACGGCCCACCGGCTGCGAGATATTTCTTTTTTCCCCCCTCGACGCGTTCGGTTCCGGTCGCTCGGACATTTCAGCTATTTGCACAACGCGCGATTTTTCCGTCCGCGGGCATTCGATCGACGCGGCCCTTAGGCGCGGCACGCTTCTCACCCGTGGAAAAGTCGACTGCGGCGAGATTATCGAGGAACGCAATGGTGGCAATTGTTTTTTTATCGCGCGGGAGATACTCAGCGATTGCTCCGGGAACCGCGCTCAATAAAGATCCGTCGGGCACGTACGAACGAGGTAAAGTCGGCTGCGTTCTGTTATCGGCGTGATAATGCTGCTTTTCCAACGCGCGGCCGTAAAGGAATGGAAATTTCATTCGCCCGGCCTCCAGATTTCGGTGCGTTCTTAGATGTTGCGAGTCACGCGACTGTGAAATGGGAAAGAGGCAAACTTGAAAGTACGAATGAAACATTATGCGATTTTTAATAATAATAATGATCTTTATTAATGGGAGTATCCTTTCTGGAGCTGCACGCACGAATACTCTTGCACAGTATATATAATTAAGAGGTAAATAGACAAGAAAAGAAAGAGTTACTGTTATCCTTTTTCTCTCCCATTTTACGTCGATATAAATGTTATGTACAATAAATGTTGCGCAATTGAATGTAACGTAAATATTAAATCACAAGAGTCGCGAAATACAAATAAACGAGAGAGAGGGAAAGAGGGAGAAGGAGAGAGAGAGAGGAGGTAGTCCTCGCGATTCGACGAGCCGCTCTCCCGGCGACAAGCGCTCGCACGTATCCGCCTTCTTCGTCTCTTCGTCTCTTCGTCTTTGTTTTATTTGTACTTTCTACGCTCGAATCCTGTCACCCTGCCGAGATTTGCGGAGTTCAAAACACAGCCGTAGATCAAGCGGAGCCGCAAGCTGCGCGCGAGTCGCAATTAATACGGGCATATAGATCTCTCTATTTGATTTCGCTCGCAGTGCCTCAGCGGGGACGCTTATTTATCTCGCGAACAGCGGTTCGCGAGTGTGTGTGTTTGTGTAAATGTAGACCACAACTATTCGTTATAATTTTCGTGAGCTTAGATTTCTACGACGATACAAATGTTCGTACGGTCGGGCCCCATTTTTCTCGGTCCCGTTCCCCCTCTTTCTCTTCACTTTTACGCCTCCACCGTGAAGAACGGCGCGCGCAATTACCCGTTCTTTCTCGTTTCTAGTGAAAGATCGTCCGTCACTCGCCGGGCTCGCGGCAATCCCCTCGCAATTAGCATACGCGCCTGGCGGCTGATTTAATATTTTTGTATCCACTCACGCGTATATATTCACACGTACGAGGCGTCCGCCCCTCGCTGCAGACCCGCTCTGAGGATTACGCAGCCTTGCCGTTCTCTCGAAAGGTTGCCGTTTGTCACACCGTATATTCACGTACGCGCTCGCAGACGCCGGACGCGATTTTTGTTTGCGCAGCGGTGTCTCCGAGAAAGTCGTAAATACGGAAAAATAGAATCCGACGGCGCATCTCGTAGAGCATCGCAATTATATTTAATATAGTACGCTATATATGCATACGGCCGTATGCTGGGAGTAACGTAGTGAAGTTACGAGAAAATTAGCGACGGAAATAACGGACGTGTTGATTATGGCACACGTTGCCAAATTCCGCGCGTCTCTAAATTTGTACATTGTGAGGGGAAAAATGTCTAAAAACTAAAAAATATTTCAGTCGCTCTTAACAACATATTTATTTACTTCCAATATATATATATTTATATTGAGAAAAAATGTTTTAAATAAGAAAATATACACTTTCTTAAATCTATAGTTTTGCCTGAAAATAATCGATTATTCTATTTAAATTAAAGAATTTAGATTTAAATAAATATGTTATTTTCCCTCTTAGCGTGTATACTAAGTATTTCGTCTTTGGGAGAGAGAGAGAGAGGGAGAGAGACACGTGTTAGTTGACATTGTTATACGATTATTTAATTGCGATGAAACGCTGAAAAAAGATGGAGGAGAGGTCGTGGTTGAAAATAAATTTTAATTACGACGAAAGGAATTATTGTATTTAATAACTACATTTAATAATAGTATATTCAGGGAGTGGTTACGGCTGCATAAATTTCAGATACGCGCGGGATGCACAGAAGCGGCGATCTGATAAAGAAACAGCACAGGAAGCGATGTGTGTGCGCAATCGTAATATCTCCGCGAAGGGAATAACGTGTGTACGGCAGGCGCCGTGCATGGAGTCGTGCATTGATGTGTACGTGCATCCACGTGCACACACGAACGGCTTGACGCAACCTAAGTGTCTTATTCGCGTCGAAAACGGTGACGAAACTCTCATTTAACGTGGACGTTCGTTAATTACGGACGTAAGAATGTTTTTATTAAGCGCCTCCAGCGCGGGTTGCGGGAATATTGATAATTGATATGTAAGAAAGCACTCAATGATTTTTACCTATTAATTGAAGAAAAAATATTAAAGAAGAGGAAGGATGAACAGTTTTACATTTGATGAATAACTGCACACATGTGTATTTTTGATCGTGCGTTAATAAAATTCACCGCATTACCAGTCGTCAATTATTGCGCAAATATCGTCGATTAATCCACCATTAATCGCCGTCTACAAAACGTTGCAATTTACTCTTTAACTGGTTGCACTTTTCATAAAAACATTATTGATGTATAAGTTGTTTCACAACATTAGCTCTAAACTTCGATGTGTTTCCCGGCGTATGGTTGCGAATGGTTATATTGCTTAATGGAATTTATCATGATTTTCGAATCTTCAACTTTGAATATATTCATATAATTAATTATTATTTTATTAATTCATTATTATTTTTTAGGTACATAGAGAAAAAGATTTCTTTCGATTTAGCATTCGTATTTGTTCGACTTGAGTTTGTTTAATATAAACAACTTAATTTAATAGTGAATATATAATTTTGTTTGAAAAGGTTGTCATTTTATTAGAGTAAATCATGTTGTTTGAAAAAGAATATTATTCGGAGGAAATATTTCGTTCTCAAAAAAATTTTATTTCATTATATATTAATTAAATATTAATAATAATAATATTAAATATTGAATTCCACTGAAAGAAAAAAGAAATTTTTTAATATTTTTCTAATACATTGTTACTTCTTTCAAGTAATTTATTGCTTGTAACAACTATTGTAACGTTTGGTTGCAAATATAAAGAAAATATGTTATTTCATTTAAAGAGATATTTATATTGTTTGAGAAACCAAATAATGTTCTTTGTTTAATTAACATTTATTTGTTGCTTTATTCAAAAAGATAAATTTGTTTCGGTTAAAGAAATTTTATTAAATCCAAAGAAATCTTTTCTCTGTGTAATAAATTAGCGATAATCACACAGAAAAAAAAATTAGTATTAATTCAAGACTATTCATTCTCATATATGAGTAATATGAAGATAAAACTTGTTTACATGAAGAAATTCTACACAGTTCCTGATACAACTGATACAATTCTTAGTTTGAAGATATCGTTCTTTCTATCCGATATTTTTTCCTCTCAATTCGCAAAAATTATTCTCGAATAACAAGAACATGATATTTTTAATTTAAATTTTTAAACTATGTAGAACTTCTTCATGCATGTATAAGAGCAATTTCTATCTTCAAGTAAGATTATATATCCTCGTTTATTTATCAGTATACTAATTTTGAATCGATACCATTTTTGTTCCATGCACATGCGAGCAGCCAATCGCGATCGGTTCAACAACACGTGAATTAACAAACGTTTTTACTTGTGTGTTCAGGTAGCCGACACGTAAAATGGTTGCTTCACAAAACGACGGTGGCAGAAGCATGGGAGGCGGCGGCGGAGGCGGCGGCGGCGGCGGCGACGACACGGTTTACACGGTGACCGTGAGCGGGGTCGGTTATAGAAATGAGGGTTACAAGGACGACGGCACCGACGGCATACCGCCGGAGCCGCAGAAGCCGCCGCAGCTGCCGGCCGCGGACGACGACACGCAGTCGCGGAAGTTCAAGCTGTCGCGCGGCGAAAAGTGGCGCATCCTGAAGAACATCGGCACCGTGTCAATTGCCTTCATGGTGCAGTTCACCGCGTTCCAGGGCACGGCGAATCTGCAGTCGTCGATCAATGCCAGCGACGGCCTCGGTACAGTCTCGCTTTCGGCGATCTACGCCGCCCTGGTGCTCTCTTGCATCTTCGTGCCGACTTTCCTCATCAAGAGGCTCACCGTCAAGTGGACCCTCTGCCTGTCCATGCTGTGCTACGCGCCGTACATCGGCTCCCAATTCTATCCCAAGTTCTACACCCTGGTGCCGGCCGGCGTTCTCCTCGGTCTCGGCGCCGCGCCCATGTGGGCCGCCAAGGCCACGTATCTCACGCAGGTCGGCGGCGTCTACGCCAAGATCACCGACCAGCCGATCGACGCCATCGTCGTGCGGTTCTTCGGCTTCTTCTTCCTGGCGTGGCAGACGGCCGAGCTCTGGGGCAACCTTATCTCCTCGCTCGGTAAGTGCACAACTTCTCAAAGTTCTGACACATCCTCGCCCACCTTCTTGTCGTAATATCTTGAAAATAGGACAAAAGATTATGTATCGAGCCTCGATGACGCGGGTATAATAATGAACGAAACTTGTCAAGTGGTAAAGATAAGCATATGGACGTGGAATGGCGATGCATGCGCGGAAATTAAATTAGCCTTGAATCAGAAATAAATGTTCTCACGTATAAGCAAGAATATTATAATCTTCTTAGAAGATATTCTGCTCCTTTAGTCTTGAAGCGAGTTCAAGTAATACTTCTTGCATCGGTATAAATTCAATCGAATCGAGACTAAAAGTCTCCTGAGAAAATTATGATATTTTTGTTTATGTATGGGAATATATATTCTTGATTTATGACTAATTTTTTTCCACGTGCTATTAACACTTTCGCAGCCGTTGATTCTTTCACTTTTCCAAAACTGATAGCCGTGTATAACGAAATGAAATCTGTAGCTGGTTGCCGCAGAGTTCTGTCGTTAAAATAAAAATAACAATTAAAAAGACTTGCTTTAAGATATCATGTTTATAACTATTTGTTATTTGCAGTTATACATATATAAAGGTAAAATTAATTATACATTTTTGCATAAATATATAAATTAATATTTCTTTTTTATATGATAATTTTGAAAACCTTTATCTCGTAAAGGAACTCTGCAATATTTACATATGTAAACAAATTTATTGGATTTTCAGGTTAAAATTCATTTCGACTCTATTAAAATTCACTTTGATTAATTTGAATTTAAAATATAAAAAAACGTGCTACTACATCAGCGGCAACCAGTTGCAGATTTTAAAAAGACGTAGTAGCACGTCAACAGCGACCAATTACAGTTTATGAAGAGAGGTACTACGTCGAAGCTGCGAATATATTAAGATTCTTCGATTGTCTTGATTAGAGTCAATCTTTTAGTCGTGTGTTTGCGCGCACATAATTAATAGTTGTTACAAGGCCCAATTATATTATTGACGCTTCGCGATGAGTGAATTCCCGCGGATGAAAATATCGAATGTTCATTCGTCGAAACCAGCAATAATTGATTCATTTTTACGTGCCTCGACGTACCTTGACGTGCCTTGACACGTCATACTGAACCAGTGTCCGCGCGCGCACACGCTTTCGCTAAAGCAGTTCTCCTTGTTGTCACTCGCGAGTAATAGAGATATTCTAAACATTTCAATAACATGCATCTTAATACTATCGTCGTCTGTTTTTCACGCTCAGTTGACAGTGGTTACAATATATTTGTTAATTACCGCGCAAACACGTCCCATGAAATGTGTGTGCACAATTGTGCTCGTATCATTTGGCTTATCAGCTTAGATTACGCACATCCAATAAATGGCTCTCGCGGCCAAATGTGAATCGCTGCTATAATTACAAAGTAGAATATCACAGGCGCCTTATTTAACATTGAATTCGCCGGAATTTCGGACAATTAAACTACACGTTTCTCACATTGTAAAAAAATAACATTTCAAACGACTTTGGAATTTCGTACGTGAAAATGTAAATTCTGTCGTAACCCTTCCTCCGGATTCTCCAGGACAATAGCCGACTAAAATATGAGAAGTAAAAGTACCTTAGGATACCTTAAGAGAAAAGGTGGAAAATATCTTCCCCGCCACACACAAGTCGATCATTTCCTCGAGTTTCGTGCGCCGGTACGCGACACGTGTGCGACTACTAGTAGAAACAGACGTTACGGTCGGCCGACGGTCGGGTCGAACGCTCGATCTTTCCACTGGCGCGCGTTTCCATCCTCGCACCTTCGCACACCTTGCGCGCGCATAGTGTGCGAGGGACAACGGCAGTCGGTGAGGGACTCGCTCGAGCGAGAGAGGCCGTGAAAGAGAGAGGGACGGAGGGGGAGCAGCGTCTCGCAGTCGCGGGAAGAAACGAGATTTATCCGGTATAAACCCGCGGTGGTCGGTTTCCGTACTACCTCGTACGCATTCCCCGATACCACCGCGTGCGCCTCCGCGCGCGTTCCACGAGATATCATTGTACGCCGGTCCGTGTTATTCGTGTGTGCGAAGAAACGTTTCTTCGATTTCTTCGCCCGTTGAACCGCGCCTCGAATGTATTCGAACTGACGCCATTTCGGACGGGTCCCGTGAGATCCGTGGAAACGCGGTCTCTAGTCGATTCGATTGTTGCGACGACGATGCGTAGCTCGAGTTGTATTCGCACGTCCGTACTCGAAATTAATTTCAAATTAAGGCTGGGAACCATTGATTTCAAGCGAGGTCGATTGTTTCGAGACGCGAAATTATGACGCGCGCGTTCACTCGGGACTTTTCGTTTCACTTCCTCTCTTCCCACACGTAGACGCTTGGGTGTCGCGAATTTATGAAATCTAGAATTGCATCACGCTGTGCGTACGAAAATGTCGCCCGGTTCGCGCATTAATAAACGGCCTAGATAGATAATGAGTCGAGGATAAAGCGTTATATAAAATATAGCACTCGATATTGAACGACGCTGATGTTTGTTAAATATATTTTTAATACAACAACAGCAGCGGATTTTTTCGTACTTGCGGAAGTATAACACCAGACGAGTACGGATGATGCGATGTGCGGAGATCGGCCGTTTCGTTAAGTCATTGCGCGTGAGTTGAGAAAAATCGGTGTCATTGGCGCCAGGTAATATTCGCAAATACGCGACAAAGGTCAAGATTGTTTTGAGTCCTTGTCGAGGTCAACACGTTGTACGCAATATTATAACGATGAATATGTCGGCACGAAGGCTACGAACAGGTAGAACAGAATATTTCCTGGAAATCGGCAAGAGATCACAGTGCGGAATGATTCGGTAACACTTTTACGTGCAGGCGTGAATTTTTTCCGCGTTATGACATCGATTATAGCAGAATGGTTGGTATGGCGTGCATCGATCGCACTTATATAACGAGGTGAATTATCGCACAAGATCCGGTTTATTTTCTCCCGCGAGTTACGCGCGAATTAACATTTTAATCATTTTAATTACACAGAAAATTATGATAAATTATAATTATATACCGCGTCCCTGAACCCGCGATCTTAATTTCAACGCTCTTCGATGTGTCGGGGACTTAATTTTTCTTGCAGAAAAAAATCCTAAGGAAGGTCATCACTTGCAATCCTTTAATTTTAAATATCTCGATATTAAGCGCCCGCGATCTGGTTATATCTTAATTGCATCCTAAAACTCAATTTGTGGAATACTCCTTATTCTTTACTCTTTAAAGCCCACACGTTGCTCCCATTGAGGTAAAACACAATTTATAAGATCGTCTTAAAGGACGTTTTTAGTGAACAATTTTTTGGCCCGAATAAAATTGATCGTGGAAAAGTACGATTTTCCAAATATATATTACGTATATAATTACGTACATTGGGCGTTTGAGGTATAAAAATAAGAAAGTATTCAAATTGTTTTATTTAAAAAATAGTTATTTTCCGCTGGTTTATAACATGGTCGAAGAACAACGGGCAGAAAAACATCGGGAAAAAATTTTCATGAATAAAATATACTTATATATTTTCATAAATAATTTTATATGAATCCGTGCATCGATTTCAAGACGCGGAGCAATTTTGCTCTACATTGCACATATTGGTTTTCAGCTGGAAAAACATTTCACTAGTTAAAATGAAGAATATAGCTTTATTTGGGATGGATTGATAATATCATATCGACGGAAGCATTATTTTGCCGACAGACGAAATTTGGGGAAGGCCCAAATTAATGTACATTATTATGTACACCGGGCCTTAAAGAGTTAACCGTTCTCCTTGAGTCTGTTAACAGGAAACGAAACGAGCAAGAAACCGCTAAAAGATCCGTCATTAAAGGTAATCTCAGCAATCATGCATGCACGTGCGAAACGACATTTTTATGTGGACGTTGGCACGCTTATGTACGTTCCGCGCTTTCCACTCTCCGTTAACACGTGCTCGGTTACGGACACTCTCTATTACACGATCATTTTTCCACCGTCGAAAATATAGACATCCATCATCGCTCTTCGTTAAGAGACTCCTCGTGGCCTTTCGTAGCTTCGCTAAAACAACCGGTTCGCGATATCTTCCTTGCGTTTTTCCGTCGATCGCGACACGCATTACTCCGTCGATCGCGTGACTCGGCTGCGAACAATTTCCGTGCGAACAATCCTCGTGCGTGCTCGCACGACGGCAGAAGCCGTCGGGCGCCGTTAAGAAGCGGACTTTTCCGACAATCGAAGACGATAAGTAGGGAAGATCGTAAACGCGGCATAATATTATTAGCGCCGGTACGGTGAAAGTTCTCGCCGGCTTGGCGGCGTGTGCGTAGCGAATTAGCCGGCGTAAATTCCAGAATAGCGATAAGTTTCCTTATAGAATTGCCGATTAGTTCCCGTCTTGAAATTATCTCGTAAAAACAACACCGTACGAAATTTCGAATGAGGCACCTCAGGAAACGCATTAGGTTGGCCGGGAATCGCGCGCGGCAGTAGTTCCGGTCGACGACTTAGCCGGCGTGAAGCGCACCCGGCCGATCGATTTTTCGCAGCGACGCGCAACACACGTCGTGGTCGTTCGAGATTTTTTCTATAATAAGAATCTGATCACCGTCGCTGTGACCGTCGTAAATTTCGTAGGTGGCAAATCTTTGCTTGCATCGTCACTGTTTGGTTAAAATTACCGGAATTAATTAATGTGAAAATTATCGGAAGTTCACAGCCATAATACGGGAAACATCCAGATTATTATTAAAATGAGCAAACCAAAATAAATTAAAAATTAATTACAATATAAACCATACAAACTCACTTTTCTCCTTTAATACTCTTCGTAAATTTCGTAGGTGGCAAATCTTTGCTTGTATCGTCACTCAACTGATAACTTTCGTTGCTTTACAGCAAGAGACACGAATCGACGCAAGTCTAATTAGATCATTTGTTATAATCATCATCCTTATTTTGCATTTGGCAAAGAGAAGGATAATATAACTTAGACTTGTGTTGACTTTTATTATTTGCTAGAAAGCAGCGAAGTCTTTGACATCATCCCAACCGGAAATTGACTCAAACATGGCAAAGCCAATCAAAAATCAGACATACGGTGTCTAGATTCTTATTATAGAAATTCTAATCGTCGTGGACACGTCGTACAATATCAAATTCCTTGACAAGTTCGAAGAGCTTTTTCCTCTCGTCGACCTTCACGCCTGTTACGTATGCGGTAATAACGACGCGTGTTTCCAGCGGATCGTTGTATTTCGGGGCGCGTAGCGCGAGTCCTAGTCGACGTACCCGATTTAACTCGGCACGTCGAATACCAATGAGATCCTTCGAGAAGATTCCGCGCAAACGAGCACATTCGAACGCGCCTCGTGCGCTTCCTCATTGGCTCGAACGTACAGCTGCGTGGGCAGCGTTTGCACAGCTGCGGGGGAATTTCTTTCTCGCGATTATTTGCGCTTCGCGCTGCACCTCGCCGAGCGGTTCAGTGATTTCCGCCTGTCTATGTGTCGTCAATTTTTCCGTCGACCCGATTCACTGTCACGGACGAAACAACTCGAATATTTCTGGCATGGTGCACAATATATATATACGGATATCCGAAATAATGCGTTAACGGAACATCAGTTTACATCGGGTTAATTAGCATCTAAAAATTAGCAGCTAAAGGCCCCCGACCCAACGAAATATTCTGGTTATCGAAATTATGCCAGCACTCTTCGTAAGTTTCATATTCAAGATTCATATTTTCATATATAAGCAAGAATATATAATCTCATACGAAGATAAAACTTGTTTACATGAAGAGATTACATATAATTCCACTAGAGATATCATATTCTTGTTATTTAAGAATAATTTTCACGAACTGAGGGGAAAAAAATATTGGATGGAATAAATATTTTAAATCTAAAAATTGCATCCGTTCGAAAATATCGTCCTTTTTACCCGATACTTTTTCTTTTCAATTTGTAAAAATTATTCTCGAATAACAAGAATATGGTTTTTTTAGTGGAACTATAAAGTATTTTTTCACGTATATAAGAGCGAGTTTCATTTTCATATAAAATTATACGTTTTTGCTTATATATAAAAATGTGAATATTGAATCGATATTAATTTTTTTTCTCCGGGCGTTGTCAAAGAACACGTTGACGAAAACGAATACATATCGTGTCTTTCAGCAGTAACGGGTCGTTATTTATATCTTATAAAGGTCTTTCGATTTCACGCGCGTCGCAAGGGAGAACACATCAATTACGATGCATCTCTGTTGAAGTGCAACCGTGACCTCGATGTCCGATACTGCCTCCATTGGGACGAGTCGACATGCATGATCGATTTTTCGAACGAGAAAAAGTTCAGAATGATGGGTGTACGCGGAACTTTATCCGAATGATAATTCGCAATAGCTTAAATCGTTCTACGTGCAAAAAAAGAAATAAAAGTAAACGTACGTACTATTGAAGTAATTGCTTGCAAAGTATTGTGACTTTGATGTTGGCGCAGGTGATTAATTCATCTGTCGAGAACGACGGAACGACTTTCATGATTGAATTAACGGTTACTTTATAAAGACAATATTTCCTATTACACACTGCGTTCCTCGTGAGTGATGTTTCCCTGTCGCACGAGAGTGGTATCACTCACTGTGTATATTCGAATTATGGAATTCGCGAGGAATCGAATACGTGGGGCGATTAGGGAAGAGCCTCGTCAGCTAGGTGAAATTCGCTCATGAAATACTGATTTACGAGGAGTACGAGCTCGCTCACGCGCGTGCGTTCTCTTCCTCGTGTCCTGACTCTCGAGCAACGTTCAGCAACGAAGAGTTAATACGTTTCCGGTACGGCGTAATAGGTCAACCTCTCGACTTCTCGCTCGCACATCTTCACCACTTGCGATTCTTCGCTCATAATTTGCTCGCGCACGGCGAACTGATGTAATCGCCGTGATGATAAATCGTTACTCGTGAGTTGTTATTATAATTTATTATGTTATTATTAATGTAAATTTTTTTTCGCGCGTGTTTTTCATGTTATTTGCTCGTTCAGGCACGTGACTTCATTTGTATTTTCACTTCGTGAAACAGATAGTGCTCGCTATTTATATCAAACTCCTGATATATACGTTCCTGGCTGTTAATTAAAATGAAATTAAAAATATTATAAACATTTTATTCAGTCTTCCGATTTGACCAGTTACATTTTTGGAAAAAAAAAAACAAGTCGTAGCTGCTGAATTAAGTGTATCTTTAAGTAAGAGATGTCGTAATATTCCTTGATAATCGATTTTTTTTTTAGAAAAATAATATCAACGCACTTAAAATGTCGCTAATAAACATCAGAGAGGAATAATGTTGTTTTGCCATGGAGAGCCATTTGCATAATTTAGGCTCATCTTTTTTTTTTTTTTTTTAAACTGCAGCTTCAGAACAAAACAGATCTCGGCAGATTCGAATTTTTCTCCAATGAAGATGTTTACTGTACAGGAGTGCGATGTCTGATGGAGGCGCCTTCTTGCGTCAGACATCCTATAATCGAGACGTGGTATCAGTTCTAGACTAGATATCCCGCAAGTGGTAAACCGTAGAACAAAGCTTGTGTGTGACTCCTTTCGCGGATATTCACTTTCGAAGAAACGTCAAAAGTCATCTGCCATTAAACAGAGACAGAACGGCGGGACTTAGCGGATCCCCGTTAAATGAGCGAAAAGAAAAGCCGGGTGTAAATTCGACGAAGTTCGACAGTGAAAGCGCAAATATCCGTACGCTACTGAGAGAGATCACTTTCAAATTGTTGCAGTATTGAGCGACGGCGGCCACGGCGGCGGCGGTGGCGGCAGCAGCAGCAACAGCACGGGCAGCTGGGACAAGATCAAGCTGTGCGGCGCTGATTTCTGCATCCTCGGCAACGGGGGTCACGAGAACCTAGAACGGCCGCCGGAGTCTGAGATCTACGAGATCTCTGCGATCTACCTCACCTGCATCATCGTCGCGGTGATCATCGTCGCGCTGTTCGTCGATCCGCTCTCCAGGTGGGTGCCAGATAGCCGGGACGAAAGTTGTCTCTGAAAATATTAATCGATCGACAGCTTCTTTTTTATTCCCCGTCCTTTTTTTCTTCCTTTTCTTTTTTTGTCGCGCGTCGGCCGACTTAATGCCGTCGTCGTCGCCAACGTCGTAATATCTCGCGACGGAAATTCCGCCACGGAATCGCGCGCCAGCCCGGCAAGGACAGTAGAGAGTAGCAAAAGCCTGGCGAACCTGGTTGCCTACTTTTTTTCGGCATGACGCCAGTAAATTGAGATAACGCGTCGTATGTTAATAGGCCGGATTTACATATTCATACACACGCAAGCCGGAGATACCGCCGAATCGATTCGCTCGCCAATATCGTAACTCTTCGAAGCGATATTGGAGCACCGGTGTTCCGTGTATCGCCTCGAGGAGTTATAATCCCACTGTTTGTTTATGATGAACGTTAGAGACCGCTTGGGGGAATCACCGTCCATCCGCTTGCTAGATAGCAATGAAACTGCGCAAATTTTAGACGCAATCTCTTTCTCATTCCTCGAATTACCGATTCCGGTACCACACGGTACCGACACGGTGAGAAAAAATTACCGATAGCTATTAAAAGTCATAAATATGCATGGAGCAAACGAAAAAGTGGAATTAAGGAAGCAGCTCTTGAATTTCGAAACGACGGTTTCGCTTGTCAAAAATGTAAATTTAGCCTGAGTAGAATTATTTAACGTTATAAATAAAGATTGGGAGAGAATTTTGACGCCTTCAGCTGCAAAAAAGTGGAAATACATAATGAGATTTCAGCTTTATTGGAAGTTTGCTGCAAAAATTATCAGAATCTTAATTAGTAAATTATTTCGGAAAGTTGCAAGTTATTACGAGAGAAATGATAGCCTCTAATTATATTTTTGCTGGTTATGAATTCAGACAAATCGTCGAGAAATATATATTCTTTCGACTTGACTTTTCAAGGTTTATTACACGGAAAAATAATTAATATCAATTTAAGACCTATATTCTCACATATAAGCAAAAATATATAATGTTGTATGAAGATAAAACTTGCCTACTAAGGAAACTCTATATAGTTCCATTAAAAAATATCGTATTCAAATTATTCAAAAATAATCTTTATGAATTAAGAGGAAGAAATATTGAATGGAAAGAACGATATCTTGAAACCAGTACAATTCTTAATTTGAAAATATCGTTCTTTTCATCCAATATTTTTTCCTCTCAATTTAGGAAAAGGAAATTATTCTTGAATAATAAGAATATATATGATATTTTTCATCTTTTTTCACGTATAAGAGCGATTTTTATCTTCATATTATAAGATTGCTTATACATGAGAATACATGATACCTAAATTGATATTGATTCTTTCCCGTGTAATTTTTTTCTTTTTAAAGTATCGCGTGATATCTAAGGTTTCGCGCGACGCTTTCGCTCTTCGAGCGCTCGTTCGTTGAAGCTGTTTTGGTCGGGCTTCAATTTGCGTGCGCGAGCAAACGCGAAGCATCAGACGAATTAGTAAGTGGCTTCCTCGGCGCTCTCCCACGACGTTGAGACAAACACTTTGTCCCATCAGTGTTTACCACGGCGTCGATCTACGCGAGTGGGATGCGAAACTCGGTCCGCATCGCAAAGAAACTTGTAATTGCACGCCGGGCTAACAATAAAGCCTAATTGCAAAGGTGGAGCGTACCTGCAATTATCCACCGCATGAAAAGTGACACGCGCGGGATGTAACACAGAGGCCTCTCCCGTTCGTACCAGGCCGCGTTATCGCCGCTCACCATCGCTGAAAATGATATATTTTATCCGCGATTTCGCGCACTATGAATTGCGTAGCTCAAACCTGTCATCGTGCTCGCAGTCGCCTTACGGATATACGGCAACGTCGAACGATCGCGCCTTGTGTTTTCGAAATAGAGCGAAGGTCTCTATCGCTTTCGACTTGATAAGCGCGCAGTCGGTTGTTTTGGTGCCGTGTCGTTGACCCTCCGCGAGAATATTCCCCGTCGAGAGGTGAAAGAAGAAAGACCGTTTTGCGCGTGAGAATATCGCGGTAAATGAATCGGTCGTTTTCGTTTCGAGGGAAAGAGAGCACAGTGTGTGATAAGAACAAAAGTCTCTTCCGAAGTCGGTGAAAGCTCACGTTTATCGTTGGATGTCTTTTTCTCATCGAAGATCACCGCCACCAGAAGTTTCATGCACTTTTCGAGCAGTTACTGGACAGTTCATTGACTTCTCTTCAGTAACTGAGAAGTGAAACTATTTTGGCTCCCAATCGAGATGTAACGCTTTTCGTGTAGTTATTGCGCGAAAGATGCGCGAATCCATTTACCGAAGGAAAATAGAACGATAAATGGACAACAAACTATTCAATTGATTAATAAGCAAATTCGTTGAATTGAAATGCGTTTTATCGTAGTAAAAATATCCCTGAATAAAACTCTATCAAATTCTTGCCCATTTCTTACGCAGTATTGTTTTGCAACTAATGAGACTGCATCATTATTATGCAATGATTATTAATTAATATTGGACGGTAACTAAATGGGTGTCTAGGAAAACTGCATACATTTCTATCAGAGATTGCATCAGCCATGACGTATTTTTTCAAAATTATAACACAATACTATTCCAGGACGAAAGACCGAGTCGGTTTTTCCAACGTTATGCGTAAAAGTTGACTCATATCCTTCCCGCTCAGGTACTTTGATTACAGTCGCGTTAGTCGCGCGATTGCACGTTGCCGCCGACCATCATCGAGCTGTTCATTTCACAAAGTCATTCATCACCGAATGTTAGCTTTCGAAGACGACGAACGATCAAATTAAAGTTGTTTTCACGATGAGTCGCCGGCGATTTCCGTTCGCGAGTGTGTTCCGTCGGCGATTTCCGGTTGTCTCGTCGGCGAGGACTCGTCGACGCGGTGCGCGAAAATCGAGAGCCAGAAGATACTCGACCACGGCGGTTCTACGATATTACGAAACATACAGTTTGATAGACGTGATCAGCGGAATGTCAACCTGCGCCCCGCCTCTCCTCCGCCATTTCGGGATCTACCTGTAACCATTGCTCTGCTTATGATTGCGAAATAACGTACATCCGACAGGATGCGGCGATTGCGTAACGCCGCTACACGTAGCGTGAACCGTACTTATTAAAAGTCGGTAAGTTTCTGGAGGATTACGGTTGCGTCAACGTCGAGCGCGCGTATCCTTCGGCGCACAGCAGCGCACCAGAGACTAGTTCGTGCTGGAAAAATCCCCGTATTTTTTCTTTCACATCGCGCCGAGAGATAATTATCCCGAGACCTACTGTTTAATGCGAGTTTTCCGCATCACTTGTTTATCCATCAGGACGGCGCAAAAAATGCCATCGATTAGCATAAAAAATTGATAAAGCGATCACTTCCGAGTAAATTCTGATAATAATATTATCAGTACGCTTGTTTCTCGCGGGATAAAAATAATTGTGATAAATATTGATAAAAGGAAAGGATTGGCACGTGCAAGGAGCACGGACATTAGCAAGGTGAGCAAGGACATTAGCATTGAATCGGTCTATCAAAACATTGATTTCAATGTGGATTTTATAAACATTTTCACGCGATGTTTTATAAATATTTTTCAACTATGTTACTTGATAATATAATATTCTTAAATATTAAAATAATGTAGATAATAAAATAAGAATAAAAATAAAATAGTGTAGAAATATTACTTTTAATATTTCGCCGGGTCACAAGTATCGTTCACAATAACGTTGTGTACAAATTTAAGAACTACATATTTGAAAACGTTACATGTTATAAAATATCATTGTAACAACGTTGTGTTAATACTTACCGCTGGTAAGCAAGAAATCTTACTGGCTTGTAATTGTAACGATTCTCTGCCGCTGATCTGATGAAATAACATGAAGTTGCGTTCGTATTTGTAATCAGCTATAGGCAACGTACGAGCAGTGTAAAATTTTTCGCCAATTCCATCCCAGCGTGGAGAAAATAATTTGACAACGAACGCGCGCGACACAATGTCTCGGTGCTTTATTGTTTAGTCCCACACACTCGGGGAGTCTTTTATAAAAATATATAACGTTGAGTAATGCCGGATGCGTCCCGCGATATTATTTTCGGAAGCGTCGGCATCGCCGATTCGTCGCGTCGTCCGGCGAGAGATCCTTTCCCCGCGTTGTTCATCATGCCGCGAAGAGATGGCCAAGGACGTGCGCGTCCTTCCGGAAGTAAGCAACTCTTGATGACACGTTAGCCGCCAAATTGTTATCTGGCCGATGATTAGGTCGCAATTTAATGTCGCAAAGTCTTGCAAAATGTCTGGCCGACGCGCTCGCTTGGTTGACGACGACGACGTCAAGGTGCGCGATCGACCATCCCGTTCGCCATTGACACGGCCGACCTTCCATCGACGAGATGACGAGATAGGCCGCTAATGTAAGACGTAACATTTTCAACGACGCTCTACCGTGCGAGGAACTAAACCGGAGGAGAGTAGAACCTTCTTTTTCCTCGCGGATAGGTCTCGTTTCCTGTCCGCACACTCGACCGACTCGCTTAATCGATCGTTTTTATTGCGTTGGAACACGCGTTCGCGCTTTTCTCTTCGCGCGACGTCAAGGCTTCGCGGCAACCCGGTAAATCAGTCGACGGGGACATCTCTCGATTCACGGAAGGAATAATAAGGTAGAGCGCCATTCCGCTTGCAATTAGTCCCGGCCGATAGATGCTATCGCGCCGGACTGATTCACGGGTGTTGTGGTTCCACATGTTCCACGGCTCGCGCGCGACAGATTCTCATTGTCTCTGTATGCGCAGAATCTTGCGGCTCACCATTGTTCGATTTAATTACCTCGCGGTTTCGACGAACGTAATTTGTTCCACTCGGACGGCGATCACGCTTATCGGGGGATCGTCTAGATCTTATCGTCTAAACCGCTGAACATTAACTGGCGATTTATCAATTAATAAATTGAGCCAATAACCATGGAAGGATGATAATTTCTAGATTTGATCATATGTTTTCTTTGTCAGTGTTTGTAAATTTTATTCTCTGTGAGACAAAGAGATTCTGATCCTTTCGCGCATTTTACAACGGCGAGAACGTGACTCAGAAAACAGCTGTTCGCGTCTTGACGCCAATTGTTTCATCAGGTTTCCGCCCGACATCAACAGTCTCGTTATTGGTTATTGTTGATATTCCGTGTCATCTTTCAAGATATTCTTACATATTGGATCGAGTGATTGCCCAAATTTTCATATATAAAAAATAGTGAGGGAGAAATCGCTATAAACATACAGCTCTCTCTAATTTTAAATGTGATTATATTGAAGCTCGATCATTTTTAAATGATGAAAGTGAACACACTTCTATCTTCCATTGTCTTTTTCCGACTGATATCGCAGAAGTTACGAGCGGTCTCCGAGATTTCATTGTCTGTCAATTCTGAGTTGCCAGGAGAACAACTTCGAGATTCCCCAGCACGATGCGGTCTTGCCACGTTCGCTCCTTTGTCACTCTAATGACAAATTCGTCCGGAACTCAGACTTCCTCAACTGACGGGAAAATTTACGACGACCACAGCCGCAATTTGCGAATTATTTTTTTGCAAGGATGCACCTTTTCTGATTTACTCGTACTCGTGCAGGTTTGATAACGAGAAACCCGGTCGGACGAAGAGAAAAATGATGATAAAGCAACGCCCGTGGTTGTACTGCTGCGTCATGTATACAAGGTGTTTCAGAAATGCATTATGTGATCGTAGATTTCTTCCTTATCTTTGACACAGTTCTCTTTCAGCTCAAAATTTGACGGGAAATTATCGTTTATTGCTGCTTTCTGATTGACAGAACATAGAAAAAAAAGGTTTTTGTAGATTAAATGTATACCTTTGTTCGATTATGGTTTATTTATTAAAAATAATTTAATATCAAATGTCATTTTGTATGAATGAAAATCTTATTATTTCACTAGAGTAAATCATGTTGTTTAATAAAAAAAAAAAACAATATTTTGAGAAAACAATATTTAGTTTTTAATCAAAAAAATTTATTTCGTCGTAAATTAAATATTGTTACACTGAAAGTTCTTTAATATTTTTCTAACATGATGTTACTTCTTTCAAATAATTTATTGTTTATGATAATCATTGTAGTGTTTGAATGAAAATATAAAAATTTATGTTATTTGAAAAAGATTCTGTTTGAGAAATCAAGCAATCCTGTTTATAAAATTAAATATTCATTTGTTTACTTCACTCGAAAAGACAAATTTGTTTCAATCAAAGAAATGTTATCAAATCCAAAGAAATATTTTTTTTCTGTATGCATAATAAATCGATTGAATCTTTAGAAAGTCGTCGTTAGAACCAAATCCATTTTACATTAGCCGGCAAAATTTTTGTTTTCGTTCTTTTATTTAACTTAGTTCGCTGAAACTTTTTTGAGTTGCTCAAAACTTAATTCAATACGCACAATTAATCCGTTTAATTCAGATCTTAATCTCTGCGGTTGAGGAAGAAACACGTCACAGTCGAGACACTTCATACATATGCACTTTATCGCGGTTTGCGGCGAAGCGAATGTATTTAGGACGCGCGGCAGCACGTACTGAAACAATAAAAGCTTTTCACATGCCGCTTGTTTGCTTGCTTACAATTTGCCACCAAACAGCGACTTCTCATTATCACGTCGCGAGAAGCACATATTTCTTTTGTTCGGGAACGCTGGTCAATATTGAATCGCGCGCGAATTAATGAGAAATAATCAATTGTCGCAGCTTATATCTGACATATAAAAAAGGAATGAATAGAAAATGTATTCCAAATACTACTTGCAGTATCGTCGAACATTTTATCAATATCTTACATCGCGTTGAAATAATCTGGTACACCCAATAGTTTTTAATTATCTTGCTTTATTCACGACATGCGTATCGCCTCCGATCGCAGCATCATTTAATAATTTATAATATGGAGACACTTTTTTTCTTTTTTGCAACGACTGTCTGTATTTTTATCATACTGAGAAAAATTTTCGTTGAATTAGTCGATTAAATAATGTATCCGATTGTTAATTTTATTGTCTGATTAAGCGATGGATACCTTGAGGTAAAGGATCCGATGAAGTATTCGATGAAGTTACCGATTAAATCTGATCGGAAGATTAGTCGCCTTTTGTGTATCCGTTGCAATTTTCATCGGACAAAGGTACGATTCGATCGGATGGAATAACAAGATGATCGGACGTTGCACTCAGACACACCCATTTGTTACTTTTTAATCGGATTATCCGACCAGATACGATCGGATATTTCCCCTAGTGCGTGTATTAATTCTATTCTATTAATTCCCTATATATTAATTCTAATTGTCGTTCTCACAGAATTTATCCTTCCCAAGCTGCTTCCGTTCTATAAAGTCACGCCTTTGACACGTTCCCGTATTTTTCCGTGAGCGATTCCTCGGAGGGGTCTAAATCAAAGCGTCTTCTTTCCGCTCTTCCTCTCCGTGCATCGAAGTCTCTCGCGAATGGGCCGCCTCGTTACGTAACCCTCGCGCACCGAGTGACGCATCATGGTACGGCGTGCCGCGCGCTTCATTCATGCGATCGCTTACGAAGATATAGCCGCGCGGTTCGATAATCGTCCACGGTGAGACGTAGCCGCGAGATCGCGGCACATAATACCGGTGCAGTTAGGAAAACTGACGTCTTCCCTCCTCGTCGCTCGCCTCGCGCATCTCCTCCGCGCATATCCCTTTCCGGTCGGCGCGGTATGCATGTCGCTAATTTACCTTCGGACAGAGAGAGAGAGAGGGAGAGAGACAAAGACTCACACGGAAGGTACAAGGCAAAGGTGTATTATATACCGCACGTGTCGCGCGCGAACACTTGACTCACTTTCGATTTCCGGCACCGGCATGTGCTGCGATGCCGGCGGGTCTAAACGCCTCGCGTGTCGCCTGTCCGCCGCATTGTGAGCTACGCTTTTAATACAAAAGTCGTGGATTAGCAATTAACGGTGTTAATCATCGAGCATTCTACGAGATCCCGCGGCTGATTCCGCGTGTCGGAAATTAACGGAATAATTAGAACGAGATTGATCATAGAGTTTTGCGGCAAAGTGCATGTCGATCCGCGATCACCTTAGAGAATTATAAAGGGGTGTTCTCATTCGAAAATTCGAAAAACTATAAAAATAATAATAAAGGAGGATGTGTAAAGTTTGGTGTTAGTCTTTGTACCTTCCTACAAAAAATTCTCGTGAAAACACCTTTTCTGACTTTTCTGAATGAAAATTCCCCCTAAACAAATTTGGAGGAAAGATCTATCAGTTTTTTGAAAAAATCAATCTCCCCATGTACCTGTTGCGATACAATTGAAAGATTATCAAGTGTGTTCCTGGGATAATAAATAAATAACGAAGCACGGGGAGAACTTACGATTGAAACAAGAACGCAAGCGGTTGTTTCCTCCATGATGAAACATTGCATTATTGCCAGCGGACGGTTTCGAAAAAAAAATAGTGAACCTGCTTGGCAAGTACGCTTGCCCGTTTATTAACTCGCAGTAGCCAACGTGAGACTGTGTCGCTGCGACATCGTTAAGAGAAAGACAATCCTGACCTGCATAACGTTCGCGACGTTGTCGAGCAATGCGAACCGCAAAACGAAACCACGGCGGCGGTCATAAACCGTTGAAATTGACATACTAAATAGACAAGCGAAGTGCATTTCCTCCCGCGAGTCGAACGTTACGTTAGTCCCGCGTTGCATACCGAATGGCAATAAATCGAGGAAGACGCCGCGCTTCTTGCTATAACTCATTCGGAACGCGATCTCGCTCTTTCTTTGCTTTTCCTGAAAATTCGCTGTCAGACAGATAATAATAAATTTATAAGTGTGTTGTTAATACCAGAAAAAAAACAACAACGAGAAGACCTATTACATCGAGTTACACGAATTAAATATTGCATACGAAAAAAACGAATTAGCTGTCGATATAATACAGCTGAAATTTAGTTTTTAGGTGTGAGAGCTAAGTGATAAAAAATTAACTAAATTAACTGAACATCAGTTGTATTATATGCACGGGAAAAGAAATTTGATTGAATTCGTCAGACCTTAGGGAACAAATCAAACGCGTATTGGTTGAAGGAAACAAAATTTCTGGTTATAAGAACCAAATTTAGATCACAAAAACCAGAAACTTTCGTTTTCTTCGACCGAAACGCATTTTATTTTTTTCACTGTCTAGTAAATTCAATCAAACTTCTTCTCCGTTCGAACAGCTAATTTTGATCTGTGGGAGCTAGTTTTTAGCCGGAGGAGCTAGTTCTTTGCTGTGGGAGCTAATGTTTTTTTTCCCATGCAAATTTATCGAGTCTAAATTGCGGAAAGTTTCAGGAATTCCATTGGAGATGGTGAGAAGAAGCAAAATATTTGATATCGTTTTATTTGTCCACGTTGGCAGGTTATTCGTGGAGTGCCAAAAGAGATGAGCGCTCCGCGGGCTCGCACGTCGTCGCTCTCTTTACTCCCACCCTCAGCTATTGTAACGACATTATCGTCGGTGATATCTGCATACTACTACGGGAGAGCGTTACGTAAGAGACGAGAACGCGTTAGATCCGTATACGCAGATTGTGCGGCCGGGACGCTTCGCCGTTGCCGCTATCTTCCATTCGCGCGCTGCTCCCAAGGCTACGCCGTAACGGTTCAAGTCGGGGTCTTGCACGCCGCTTGGAAAGCGCCGCGCGGAAATATGGTGGGCGCGCAGCTCCGCTTGAAAGAGGCAAAAGAGGAGCACTTACGGCTACAGGGTCGTCGACGTGAATGTTCGCACACGACCCGGTGCGAGAAATGGCGCGAGGTCGGGGCAAAAAACGCGAAAAACGAAGGAGATAGCGAGAACGTAAAGTTTACTCGTAACGAGAGAGAGAGAGCATTGGATACTGCGGGATGTCCAAGAGGTCACGAGCAGTTACATGGGGGAGTTAATCGTTAGAGGCAACGGAGCTTGCGAAAATTCATCAGGTCGTAGTCGATGGTTGTGTTTTAATGGTCTCGTTGTCTCAAAGGATGAGTCACTTTACAAAAGCGAAATTAGATGATTATCTGAGAGGTGACAGAAAATGGCGGATAATGACGACAGATAGTTTTATTATTATTAATTAATGAAAAAGAAGCGTGGCTAAAAATCTGCTTTTGCAAAGGGAATTAAGGGGATGTCATACTCGAAGATTTCACCGACAGAATACTGATTTTTTCCTCCTGAAGTTTCCCCAAATACGTATGTCTAAAAGATGTTTCAATGATGTCTTTTAGATGTCTTATTATCTAAAACACGTTTTCACGGCGTCTTCAAACGTCTTAATGTTATCTAAGTTACATCTCATTAGTTGGACAAAATTATAAATGCTCTTATACAGCGAAGATACGCACGAAAATGAATTGGAGCATTTTTCACTGCGTGGCGAAAATGGTTTGGTCAACAAACAGGATTGTTTGGTTTCTCAAACAGTAAATATCTTTATGTTAAACAACACATTTCTTTGGTATTTTCATCCAAACATTACAATAGTAATTACTAAATTATGAAATATAATATAACATAAAACAATAAATTATTATGAAAGAAATAACACTAGGTTAGAAAGATATTAAAGAACTTCTTTTTGTTTCAGTGAAACAATATTCAATATATAGTCAAATAAATTTTCTTTATTGAAAACAGAATATTTCATCTAAATATCTGATTTTCTATCAAACAATATGGCTTACTTTAGTGAAACATTTTCATTTAAACAAAATGACATTTGATGCTAAATAATGTGGTTTATGTTAAATAAATCCAAGTCAAACAAACATGTGCTACTAAATCCAAAGGAATTTTTTTCTCGGTGTGCGCAATCGGGATCGCGATTAACGGTCCGCGCACTACATTGGCGCTAACGATCGAGTACATTTCCCTATGTCCTCGAACGGGTCGCAGAGTGCAGCGAGACTGACCGGTACCGTAGCCCGTTGAGTCAGCCGTTCTTGAATTATGTATGTATCTGGATTAGCGTACGGCGACTCATAAGCGAGTTCATAAGCGAGCGCGCTTTTCGCTAAAGAGCACGGGTGACGCGTGCTAATACGCTCTCCGTTGTGTCGTTCCGGTGTTGCGGACGATCGATCGGATTGCGTAGAGAGAGAGAGAGAGAGAGAGATCGTGGTGATTTCCAACGCGACGCCGACGTTGCGTAAATCAAGGAGTCGCGAGGCAGGTCGCTTTTTGCGGAATAGCAAACAACATAATCGCGAAGGCACGTGACGCGCGCGCGCGCAACCTGCAGAAATCTTTCATATTATATTATTGTGTTGTTCGATTAATTCGGGAGGATTTTTACGAAAAAATCCAAACCGATGACTTTTACAGTTAAACATACACTGAAAGAAAAAAAATGTGAGTAAATATTTGTCAAGAAATATTGGAGTAATTATTTTACTCGAATTAAATAAATATCGCCTGAGTTAATGTAGCGTGCTGAAAGAAAAAAAGTACTGTACTCAAGTATATAATATATAATAATATATAATGTATAATAATAAAAATGCTGTATTCAAGTATATAATATATATTTATAATTCCAACATTCCTTGAGCAATTTACCTGAATGTAGCATTTTTTATTTCATAATTTTATTTCTCCCGCTTTTTCGATGACCTACTGTAAAAATAAACGGTTGTTACACTATTAAATAAAGTTATGTCTAACTGTAAAAATATTGGCTTTGAATTTCTCGGAAAAAGCTCTGTGAACTTATCGAACAACCTGCACTGAGAAAGAAGCATTAAAAATTTTATTTGCGGAATAAAAGATTTATTTTGCAGAAATAAAGTTTATTTCACAAAGAAATAGGGTTTATCTCACCGAAATAAGCCTTATATTCCACAAATAAATTTTGAAGTGCTTTTTTCTCAATATGCCGAACGAGGGATACGGGTTAAGCGAATAACGGATTTACGATTGACATCGCGTAAGAATTTTTAAGAACGACAGCGGGAACTTCGGATGGATCTTGGACTTAGAAATCACGAAGATAATCGCGAAGAGACGGCCGTGTCTGTTCGAGCGGTCGCCAGCCAGGCGATTTTAACGACTGGAAATTTGAATCTGAAAGTTCGATAAGATCCCGCTGGAATCCACGCATGCAAGGTACATCGTTAAATCATCGTCGTATTAATCATCGCGGCCCGAACAATCATGTCGTTCGTGAAGCGCCGCTCCGATGATTTCTCTTGATTTCGACAGACGCGCGGAAACGCGAACCGGCTCCGGTGGCGCCACGGAGGGAATCAGCGTACGAGAGGAGAGGAGAAATGAAAAATAATAATCGACACGGCAATAACCCGCCGTCGATGCACAGACGGTCTTCCGAGCGAGTCGCCGATCATCCCATCACTCGTCACGGCGACACGCTCTTCTTCGCGGCCGTTCATCAAGTTGTCAACATCGCCGCGATTAACGAGGAGCCGCCGCCGATATTCGAAAGCGATATGGAGCAATCGGATCCTGCCGAGGAGGGTACATAACGCCGAAAAACAGCCGGTCGCCGTACCACGCGGCGCGTACCGACGTCTTTCCTTCCGCTTGAAGGAGAGAGAGAGACGCATAGACTTGTTTTTGCGCAAGTGCCGATTCGCGCTCCCCGCGCGGCTCGCGACGGTGGCCGTGGCTTCGGGCCCAGAAATCCAGCAAACGTGTTCTCAGGAATGCCGTCGCTCAGGGTGGAGAACATTTGCCGTGCGTGTCGGCCGCCGCTGCCGCCGCCGTGTGTGCTAAAGCGTTTTCGCGACGCGCCGGGAGATTTATTTTGCGAATTCGCCGACACGGCGGCGGCGGCGCGAGACACCGGACGTTGTTGTCGTTGCATCTCGCGAGGGCCCTAACTTCTTCTCCCCCGGGCCCTCAGGGCGGATTACGTCCACCTGGCCCGTCGGGCTAAATTTAGCGGCAGGATCTCGCCGCGACAGTGACTCTCATTCCAGCGACAGTTTAATTTTAATCCTCCGCGACGAAAAATGGGTCTCTAAAATTCCCTGATATTTATCTCCCCCCTCCCCCCGCGTTTCTCCCGTTTACTACCTTCGATCAGGCTGCTATTTTGCGCCGAATTACCACCGAAATAAAAAATCCTAGCCGCCGTCCTTCTGTGGCATCCGATTAAAATTTTTCAAAATTATTTATACGCAACGCACATTGTATACGTTTTAACGGGCCTTTATTGTAAAAATACGGCACACCGAAAGAAAATTAGTATCAATTCAAGACTGGTATTCTCGTACACAAGAAAAAAGAAATAGCTTCCACAGCTAACAATTGGTTCCCACCGGGAAAAATTAGCTGTCCGTATAATACAACTGAAATTTAGTTAATTTAGCTGAGTTTTTAGCGTATTTTTTGCATTCTCTGTATTTAGCTTTTAGCTCCCACAGCTAAAAACTAGATATGGTAATTAAATTTCAGTTGTATCATATTGAAAACTAATTCCTTTTTTCCGTGCATATAAGCAAAAATATGTATCTTTATGCATAAGATAAAACTTGCTCTTGCATATGAGGATAATCTATATCATTCCACTATCTAATATTTTTTTCCTTTTCAATTCAGAAAAATGATTCTTGAATAACAAGAATATGCTTTTAGAATATTAATATATTATTATTATTACATATTCTTATGTAAGAACAAGTTTTATCTTCATGTGTAAGATTATAACCTCGCTTATATATGAGAATACGAGTCTTGAATTAATATTAATTTTTTTCCCGTGTACATACCGTAATTAACCGTCTATTTGCTATGAGCCTTATTTAAAATTATATAGATTTCGTCGATGCTCTTCTCTTATCTTCAGATTTATTCAGACAGGAAGGAAAAAATCGAGCTATGAGATCTTTTTAATTCTTCAAATTAAACTAAATGTAAAATTCGAAAGTGCAATTAAATTAAACATTATCAGCGCCAACAGCGAAGAACGATCAGTGTCACTGTTTCGCCCAACGACCGATTCATCATTGATGGTAGCGCGAAACGTGATCTCGATTAATATGTCGCACGATGTATCTTCATCTAAGCGCGACCCGAAACGATGAATGAATGCGGTTTGCGCGGGTTCCGCTCAATGGCAACGATACCCCGGTGGAAGTCTGCTAATTGCGCAACTCGCTTCCGCGTGGCTCGCGTTGCACGGACGCTGAATAAGTACGTGAACGTACAATCGCGATGATAATTAATCGCGGTCGTCATTAATCCCCATCCGCGCTCTTCCTCTTTGCGAATAGCAGCGCAAAAGTCTGCCGGAAAATCATACGTTCTAAACGGCAGCCAGTCATCATTCGCGTTTCCCGCTCTTTTGTTCGTCTAATTTTCGACTTGCGCCGCACAAGTTACGTATACCGCTCGAAATTATGATCATCATGAGGCATAACCGCGCGGATCATTGTGGCCGTTTATCCCGATAGTATTATGTAGCCCGATGAATCTTGAACAATTCCGGTCTTCGAGCAAAATCGGATATAAATTAATGCTGCACATTCATTTCGACAAGCTTCCGCTTCCAAATTACTCTCTCTATTATTCTCTCTATTATTCGAGCCCATATTATTCCCGCGATAAACGACCGATGTCGGAAGACGTAAAGGTGCAATAGACGTAAAACGTGGATGAAATTTGTATCATCGGGGGAAAATTGATTAAATTACCAGAAGATTGCGCAGGCTTCGCTAATAGCGGAAAAGCGGAATGAATAAGAACTCCTCCATCATCGCTAAAACGTATTATTAGGTGAATCGTTTCACCGGCGTAATTTCGCCTTCCCGGAATATCGGGTCGATTTTTTCGCACGCTTCTTTCATAGAAGAGAATTAGCTCCCATAGTGAAAAACTAGTTCCCATGGATAAAAATTAGCTGTTCGTATGATACAACTAAAATTTGGTTAATTTAGCTAATTCTCTTCGTCCCTGTGCCCTGTTTTTAGCTCTCACAGCTTAAAGTTAAGTCTGGTAACTAAATTTCAGTTGTATCGTGTGGGCAGCTAATTCTTTTTCTCTATTTTCGTCCCCGAGCGACGATTTAAAGCGTGGCTCATGGATAATTTCCAACGAATGGAACCACATAAATTATATGACCGACTAGTCTCAATGCAAAGCAATGCTAACAGAATTCCAAATTGTTCTTCAGGTACGGCGAGAAGCAACGACGTTCGGACAGCCAAGAGCTGAGTGGCATCCAACTGCTCTCTGCTACGGCTTACCAGCTGAAGAAACCCTACCAGCAACTGTTGATACCCATCACGGTATGGATCGGCATGGAGCAGGCCTTCATCGGAGCCGATTTCACGCAGGTGAGTCCTCGAAACGCACAGACGGATCATTTCCAGTCGCAGAAAACGATGTTCTCCCGTAGCAATATTTTTTTAGCAGATTCGAGTTGAAATCCTGACGTTCTACTTTAACATTCTCAAGGATAGTCTACTTAAATGGCCTATAAACCAATGAAAATCTACTTCGATACTTATTAACTTCTCTCTTGAATCTTTCAATCCACAGATTACTCATTTTAATGCTATCATGAATAAACCTATTTTAATGCGGAAACGGAAATTTCAGATATCGTCAGATTCAAAATAGGAGTAAATTATATTATTAGAATTGAAATTGTGAACCTTTTTACTATCTCAACTCCTATTGTGTTATAATTCAAGATTTAACATGAGGCCAAAATTTCATCGCGGAAAGCAAATCGCACACTGAAGGAAAAAATTGTTACGTTCAAATAAACATTTGCTAGGGAGTATCAGAGTAGTTTATTTCATTTGGATTGTGTAAATATTACTTGAATGTAGCACATTGAGATAAAAAAAGTGCTGCATTCAAATAATATCTACTCAATCCGAGTAAAATAAACTACTCTAATACTCCTCAGCAGATATTCACTCGAACGTAACATTTTTTTTTTCTTTTCCAGTGAAGATTTCGCTCTCGCGATCCGCCTCTTTGAGCCGTTAATACGCGTTAAAACGAACACGCAACGAATTGACCGCGGATAGGTGGAATCGCTCGTATCTATTACGGCGCACGGCACTTTCTAATGTTAGCTTCGCGGCTGCCGTCATATAAATCGACGCCGGTCACTCCCTTTCGCGCACATTGTGTGCCGCATTGTCGGCTCGGTAAAACAATGGCATTCCGTTTTGCAACCTACGCGATACCGCACCGCCTCGCGTTCGCGTGTGTCGACCTTTCGTCGCGAGCTGCTCTTCCACCGGCTGCTCCGCCGTGCTTCTTCGCCAGGCAATGATAAGGAAACGGCCGTCCTTGACGATGCGTACCAGGATCCGACATTGACGGAGCGCCATGACGTCAGCTCA
Source organism: Dinoponera quadriceps (assembly GCF_001313825.1). Classification (NCBI taxonomy): domain Eukaryota; kingdom Metazoa; phylum Arthropoda; class Insecta; order Hymenoptera; family Formicidae; genus Dinoponera; species Dinoponera quadriceps. Next base: position 1,181,616 of record NW_014561157.1, read on the forward strand.
ATCTGCCTGCGTAATTAACCGAACTCGGGCCGTCACCGCGATGGAAAGAAAAAAGAAATAATAAAAACGAGAGACGCGGGGAAAGAAGAGAGAGAGATGGAGAGGGGAGGGGGGGGGGAGGGAGACAAAAAAGCGGAGTTCCGTATTCTCGGTCGTTTATAGGCGCTCCTTTCTTATTCCCCTGCGCTGCGCACCATCCGGCCTGTATTTACGGCGTTACAGACCGCGCGCGAAGATTTATCGACGCCGCGTTCCGCAATAGCGCGAACTAGTCGCGCGGCGTGCAGCGGACGTTAATTATTTGTCGTGACGAACGACGGTCCTCGGGAATGGTAAAAGCTTCGGTACGGAGAAATATTTCATATCGGATACGTGTTGATGCAAAAGCGACGGTCCGCTCGAGGAGGAGAAGACATGCCCGATTCTGCGAGACGACTTGACTAGCCGGTCGCGTAGAAATTTTCCAGAATTTTTTCATATGTAACGTAGGTAGAATCGTTCTAAATATTGTCCCAAGATAGATCATCCTATTATGATTACCAATTGGGGGAATCCCATTCTTTTCCCTAGAATGAAATAAAGCTTCTTTTCCGCTGTGCTGATTGGTCGGTACGTGCAACCGTCATCGCCAGAATCGAGCGACGGTTTGACCAAAGATCAAATTGGGAGATCAATTAACGGGGTTACATTTTTAATGTTGTTTGCTCAGTTTTAATGTTATATGCTCGAGGCTCCTAGTTTTTCGCTGCAGTCGTCTTGTTTGCGATCGTCTGATGACGTTAGAAGCAAAATACATGTCAGTGTTTTGCAGAAATTTTACAAAATATGTCGAAATTAAAGGATATGTCTATAAAGGTAACTCTTACGATCGATCGGACAGATTTGTTAAATATTCCGAAAGCTTTCCTTTTACTATAACAATCGATGAACCGTAGGTTTCCAAACTAGAATTCATTAATTATCTTGGGAAGTCGGACTGGATCCCAATTAGATCCTAAGAAATTTTCCACACGGGCTTCAAATCACTCGGGCATCTCATATTATTCGATTCGTATTTGTTATAAAGAGCTCATGAGCAATGATTTGATGAAGATCAACGATCAGTATCCGGCCAGTACGCTGTTCTCGTCAAACCTGCCGCTATTTTCAATCGAATTAAATTAACGTAGATAAATAAGTAAATAATAAGCTCTGTGTAAATAATAAAATCATTCCGGATCGCAAGCAGTTTCCTCCGAACGATTTCGAGTCGATAAAAACTTTAATTTCACCGTCACAATTATGGGAATGAAAAAAACCATTCAGTTGTCTTTCCCGTTGATATTCGGCCATCGTAAAAGAAACAGCCCTTTTCGTGATGATGATCTTTCGGTATCATCGATACCTCTGGATCGAGTCCTGAGAATTCGCGGATAACCTACTTCCGAGGAAACCCGAGGCTACGAGAAGAGACTGGTAAAGGAAACATTTCGTCGGCCGTGCGCCGAGCTGCATCCAATCAGTCTCTACGGTGGATTTTCTCTTTTTGCGCGACTCAACTGGCGCCAGAGACTACCTTCCCCGATCCGGTTGAGTCGTCGCGAGTCGCGTCCGGCGGAGTTGTCTTCGTCCTCTTCGTCGTCGATAGTGGAAGTCTGTGATCGATTGTGGTGGGATCCGGTGAACACTTTTCCTCGGCACGGAAGCGCGGTCAAGATCGCGAAGCCGACGACGATGTCACATTCTTTCACATAGAGAAAAAGATATTCTTGGATTTAATAAAATTTCTTTAATTGAAGCAAATTTGTCTTTTGAAATGCAGCAAACAAACGAGTATTTGGCTCAAACAGGATTATCGCTTGGCTTTTCACACAATAAATATCTTTATGTCAAATAACATATTTCTTTTGTATTTTTGTCTAAACAATTACAGTGGTTGTTGCAAGCAATAATTTATTCGAAGGAAGTAACATAATGCTAAAAATAGATTTTATGCCAAAGCCAAAAAAAAATTTAATGCCAAAAGAAGTATTAAAGAATTTCTTTATTTTGGTGGAAAAATATTTAACAAATAATGAGATGAATTCCGTTGTATTGAAAACGAAATGTTATTTCCTTAGAATAATACTGCTTCTTCTATCGAACAGCATGGTTTACTCTGAAACAATATTTTCCTCCAAACAAAATGATATTTGATATTAAATTGTGTTGTTTATATTAAACAAATCTAAGTCAAACAAACGCGTATACTGGAATTCAAAGAAATCTTTTTCTCTGTGCTTCTGATCTTTTTCTGCTGATCTTCTGATCCGCTTCGATTGCCTCGATCGAATCGAACAGAGAGATCTGTTACACCGGTTCTAATTTCCACATGGATTATTGTCGGTTTCCGGTCGATAGATCTTACATCTCGCATACTCTCGCGAAGACTTTTATTTTTTCGTTACACATGACGGTATATATTTTTTATCATATCGAACTACTTCCTGTGAAAGTTTTTTTGTACGCTGAGAAAAGATTTCTTCAAATTTAATAAATTTTATTGTATGCAAACATAATTTCATCATTGGCATGCTCCGAAGAAAACGAATGTTTCGATTAATAAGTACAATTGTTAGGCTTTTCAACGAATATGTATCTTTATCTTAAATAAAAAAATAGTTTGAAACGAAAGATAATTTTCTTATTATAAAGAAATTATTTGTTTCATTTTACATATTTGTTGTAACCAAATAATATTTTATTTGATTAAAAGATATATTATTTCAAATAGCGTTCTTTCTGTTAAATAATAGATTTTTTTTTTAATGAGACAATAACATTTTTATTCAAACAAATAATATTTCACATACGTTGTTTCTATGAAACAAATTTTAGCCAAATAAATAGAAATACTAAATCTGAAGAAACCTTTTCCTCTGTCATTCGGTGCGTGGCTCGTTGATAGAAACTTTTATCGATTCGCAACGATCAGTTCAAAGAGACATCCGTTGGATATTCAGCTTGTGGTTTTCACGAAGCGGACTAATTTATTAACGTACGCCAGATTGATCGTCTCTCGTCGGAACATCGTCATTCGCGTGCATTCGAGCATCTGACCCACTTAACGTCCAAGTTTTCTCGTATCGTTTACAAAGCGGAAGGTGGCGGAAGGTGGCGGTAAAGTCACGTTCGCTCGTGTCCATTCGCCATTTCCGCGACTCGTCTTTTCCTCGATTCTTCGCACGGTCGGACCTCGGATAACGATTCGGATCGCCTCGAATACGCCGTCGATACGCGACGAAGGATCGACCTGGACACGCGCCAGATGTAGAACACCGGGTAGTCGATGCGTGACGACTGCACGAGGACGCGCGATCGTTCTCCGGAAGCACGTGTTGACGATCGCAGATACAGCAGATGCGGGAATCACGCCTGCTTTGGTTCTTTCGTGGCGGCGATGATTTTATTCATAAATGATTTATATTGCGCGGTTTATCCGCGGTGCTACGTAGGTGTCAACGAAGATTCGGATATTTATGGACAAACGTGTCCCACAAAACGTTATTTCCGAGAGATTTATGCGTGGCGGATTTACAATCAAACAATAAAGCGGCAGGAAATTGTTCGTTTCGACCCGCGTATTCTTTTGGTATCTCGAATTACACGAGAGGAAGGATAATCAACGTATCATATAATAATTACGTGAAGTAGATTTAGAAAGTAAATATACATTAGTCGGGGAGATACTGCGCGGATGTGGCGAGAAAAACGAAAGAAAAGCAGAAGCGGGTGTAATAAAGAGACGTTTCAAGCAGACGCTTTCGTTCGACAATGCATGCGTGTGCGTGTCGTTTGTGCGTGTGTATGTCCGACACGCGAGCAAGAGCACCATTAAACAAGGAGATATTTGAAAGCAGGATGTAACGCGATACCTGTTCGCTCATGTGGCAGTGGATGCAATTAAAAGCCACTCGTCGTCGGGCGCACACGGGGAAAGAAATCGTGGCGGTAATCACTGACCGTGCGCGAATTATTTCGCCCGATTGGAAAGATGGATTTGCGTAATTTACATGCTGTCTACCCGGCAATTGACCCGCCCAACGATATCCCGTATCCTTACGTTTTCTCGGACGTGTACGGTATCGCGATTGTGCGCAAAAACAAGCCTCGGAGCGACGTCGGAGCGGCGAGTCGCTCGATTTTTCACCGTACGGATCGCGATCGAGCTATGACGGTTTTAACGGGTCAGCTTTTACTTTTTCGTCTCTACCGGCCGGAGTTCCAGCCTGTGCACTTTTGTCCAGCGATGTTACGCATACCCGTAAGCGGGAATGTTGGGTATTTTCCACTTTAGGACGATCTCCTTATGAAGATACAGCTACGTATGGGTGGTCAAACTAGACGTAGTCTCTAGCACGCCCAAGAGTTCCTTCGTGATAAAACAGGAAAACCTGATTGTATACACGTGCTCATGAAATCGCGTTCTGTGCAAAATCTTGTTACATAACTGTGATTAATTATGAAGTAACGCATTGAAGTTAAATTACGCTCAAGAAGACGCAATTAATTCACGCTTTGGCACACCTACTCGTAGATTTTCCCAAGTTCATTCCGAATTAACGCTAATACATATATTTGATATATTTCACACGCGAGAAGGGATAAAGGGCGAGAGATAGGAGGGATTTTCCTCCATCCAAAGAGAAATCTATTTATGGATGATCGAATTAGTTACATCCTCCTCGGTACCGTCGAACATCTCATTGACGTGGAAGCTGGGCTCCACGTAAGCGGCTGGAATTAATCGAGGAAGGTCGCGCTTCGGGTGAACCCCCTCGTTATTGAGCGACCCTGTATTACGGCAAAAAGAGCCTCGCCCGCGATCGCGACTCGTTCGAAACTGGTTCGCCGACAGGTCGTACACGACGTCGTCTTCGACTTGTGGAGCAACGTGGGTAATTGGGCAATTAAACGCGGACGGAGAGAAAACGAGATGAAAAAGAGAAAAGAAGGAGAGAGAGAGAAAGAAGAGGAGGTTGTAGTGGTTGCAGGCTGTGCTGAGTCAGCTGGCGCTGGGGCTTGTTATAAATAGCAGCACGAACTTATTCTCGCGCCGATCCGGCGATACCGCTTCCATACCTGGAATCTCGTGCGTACCAGTATTCCCTTCACACGTGCACCGCGTGCGTGCACGCATACGCGTGCACGTGTCGTGGCCCCGCGGTTCGTTGCGAGCCGATCTCGAGTAAATGCCTCGGGACACACGTAAGCCCATTCAAAACGGCCGGATCGGCTGTTCCGTCTCCGCGTTGAATTATTAAAGGACCGCGATGATGCGACGTCCGCGACTAAACATCCAACGTAACGACACTGCAGTCCGCGGTCCGTCGTCGAAGGAACCTTTAATCGTTCCTCCCGATCTTCTCGGTCGGTTCTTCTTTTTTTACTAGCAAGAATATGTATGAATTATAGCCCGGAGAAAACGCACGAGGAATGCGAGGACAAATGTGAGGTGAGATTTACAGGATATGTAAAAATCGAATTTGCACGATAATTTATATTTGTAAATTTCTCAGGTCGCAAATATGTTCGTTATTGATCGCGTGACTTATTAAAGATTGGAAAATTCATAGTAGTGCTCGCAAACACATGGCGTAACTTTTTAAATTGCACATCGTGCACGTACTTTCGTGTGATCATACTTTTGTAATTTACCGAGCATCCTTCTATAATAGAGATAAATTTTACATTATACCGGAAATGCGTGTGACTCAGAAGTAAGATTCGCTCGTCGATTTATCAGTTTGCCGTATTTATCGGTTCACGTTGAACAGAATAGCGCCCATCCGTTATCCGCCGTATTGATTGAGATGTTTCGAGAATTCACTCGTTGAACTCGCTTAATGGTACAGTCGCTCGCCTTGAGCCACGAGATGATATAATGACATGCACAATGCGCATAGAAAAAGCAGATACTACAGAATGCATGCGCAATGATGCGCGAGAAAACTATTCCACTTGCGTTACAATAAGTCGCCAAGTGTTAACGAGTTTTCATCTCATATTCCACGAGCGTTATGAAGTGCTTTCACCGACGAGCTCAAAAAATATCTATCGCTTTCAACGCTCGTAAATAAAATATTAATTAATAATCTTGTTATAATGAAACGTTTTTATTATGATTTTCTTCCTTTGTTTTCTCGACTTATTGGTACAACATGGTACCGGTAGTATGTTACGAAGATAACACCTGCGAGATATTAAATTTTCCGCTAATTACGTGCGGTACAAAAAATTAAAGCGGATGTGGTACACTATTATAAATGAATCATTCGACATCTTGGTGTTTATCCGGGATTATATAATAAAATCCGCCGACATTGCCGAGTAACTAATGAGAAGAGGATCGAAGATACGTTGCTTCGAATCAACAATGTGCCGGCATGTTGCCAAAAATAACACGGTATCCGGTTAAGTGCCACGTCGAATCGTAACTTGACCGTAAGGCGTTGAGTGTCCTTTGAAGAGACATTTATACGACCGTCGTAAAAATTCCAACTCGAAATTGCGAAGGGAATCCGGAATTTAATTAGGCACTTACGGGTTAACGATCGGGCCGAGCGATCGCACGAGATAAGTACTTAATACGTTTTCTATTTTAGCTTTCATAAAAAGTTTTTTGCCAGTGGTTGCCAAAAATTTTTTTTAATAAAAACAAGAGTGACGTACGAAGCTAGACGGATCCGGATATGGCGTCGAGAATGTCCTTGTGACGTTCTTGATTATTCAAGGACGCTCGCATCTGCGAATCGGTAGACTCAAAACGATGGGTCCATAATTTGCACGTCGCACGTAATGGATTTAGACGAAGATAAAAACGCGATTATAGAATTCACGGGCTGAAAGAGTTCCCGCTCGGTTTGTCGTCCCGTTTTGTGCGCGTCACGTGTTGATTGATGCGATTATAATTGCCCCGATGCACACGAAAGAAGTCTGACGTCAGCTTCGAGATAAGGGCAGTGGTTCATTCGGTATGCATAGGAAAGAAAAAAATTACTATTCTGTTACTTGTAACGGCCTAATAGCGTACAATCCAGACTGACTGGCAACAGTCTGGATTGAAAATCCGATTAGCACATCTACGAAAACAATCGATGTTTACGTGAAAGCGACAAAAACCGATTACATCTTGTCCGTCTTGTGATTAATGCTACGTACGAATTTCTGATGATAGCATTAAGATATATTCTTTTTTTATATTTGTATAAATATATTTTTTCAATATAAAATTATTATTTCATTAAATATAAATTATTATTTGTTTCTTACGAAAGTCTAATACAAGGTAGAGTAGAAAATGTTCTGTGGAACATCCGCCGAAAATCCGTTTTAATCATTCTGATTGGCTGTCTACCACAAAAGTCAAAGCAGATACTTGATAAAAATCGGAAAACTATATTTAACAATATATAACGTCAATAATGAGGATCATTGTGTGCTTACCGATCTTATTTATCAGCACTACATCTCTCTCTCTCTCTTTCTCTCTCTCTCTCTCTTCTTTTCTCTATTAGTAGTACAAAAGATTCGCGAAACGTCGTACGTAAATCGTTTTCGGCGAACTAAAAAGAAAGCAAGTATTAAATCGAATCCTTTTGTGCTTGTCTTCCAGGCGTACATCTCCTGCGCCCTGGGCGTCCACAAGGTCGGCTACGTCATGATCTGTTTCGGGGTGGTCAATGCCGGCTGCTCCTTGCTGTTCGGCTCGTTAATGAAATTCGTCGGCCGACAGCCGCTGATGGCGCTGGGTGCCATCGTTCACGCCTCCCTCGTGGTCGTCCTCCTCATGTGGAAGCCTCACCCTGATAATCCCTATATTTTTTACTCCGTCTCCGGTCTGTGGGGTGTGGGCGATGCTGTGTGGCAGACCCAGGTTAACGGTGAGTGTTTGTTTTGTACTCTTCCCGCAATAAAACATGCGTAAAATGTCGAGTGTCACAACAGTCGAGATGTCGTGAGATAAAAACCGGTGGATCGCGCGAATGTTGAAAGGAGAGAAAGGACTTATCGCGTGAAAAATAGGAATTTACTCGCCGTATTACAAATTGTGTATTACACACGGAGAGAAAAATTGGTTGAATTAATATGAGACAATGAACAATCCAAAGACGTTTTGGTTGAAAGGAACAGAATTTCTGATTCTTCTGAGCCCAATTCTCGGTTCTTAGGAACGAGAAATTCCGTTTTCCTCAATCGAAACGCGTTTGCTTATCATTCATTATCACGTTAATTTGTTTAATTCTTTTTTTCCGTGTATCGATTAAACTGATCGTGAATATGTGATAAGGAAGCACGTGAAATTGCGAGGTTAACATCGCCGGTGAATATTGATGGATTTTAACTCATGCATTATACCGATTCTCTCGGATGGTTTTTCGAGATCATCGTTATTCCCGACGTGCCAATTTCTCACCACCCGCCTCGACTGCCGCAGCAATTGTAGCCGCCGCGCACGTGGCATTACGAGGCGAATGTTATTATAATCGCGATTCGCGTGCCATTATTTACAATCGGACGTAACGAACCAAGCGATACATCGTCGTGTCGCAGCGGGAGTAAAAAAATTAATCAGTATTCCGTGCCGGATTGAGGCTGTGCTCATAACACGGTGAGCGAGGGAACGTCTCAGGCACGCGAATCTCTCTATTCATTGCGCCTCCCTTGTCGCCTCGGCAACCGAATCCATGAATTTTGAGCGACGATATATCGGCATTATCGGTGCGACCGAGACGCGCTGCTAAATTTCTTTATTCACAATGAAGAATGCGGAAATTGACACGTCGTGCGTCGTACATCTTAACGGGCGTCTTTACAGCTATTACGTCAAAAAATATCCGCCTGGATACGTCTCGCTCTCAGTCATTTGTTTCGACAAATCGCAGAAGAATTCTCTCGGTACCGAGAGTTAAGGTCGCTGACCGGTGAAGACCAGAAAAGAAACGATCTCATCGTCACCGAGTTGCCGCTGCGGCGGCCGAGTTAAGTCATCCGCTGTGACACCACCTGAAAACACTACACTTTGCACGATCGCTTGTTACGTAAGCGACGATCCATTCACGATTTTTGGAACGAACGTAAAAATTATACGTCCTTCTTCTTACACGTGGCGACCGTACTCGTCGTTGATAAAAGACGGAGTAGATGAAAGGTGTCGTGACGTAATCGATAAAAACTCACTCATGCCGCGAGGGGGAGCAATAAATTAAGCGAATTAATGAGCAACTAATTGCTCCGGTAACTACCGCGACGTGTACATCGTCAATAGCGCAGATCTCTTTGCGATTAGCACATGCCGCCGTCGTCGTATAATCAACCGAATCGATAGAGAAGTCACGTGATAATGATTTTCATCGGCTGCCACGGAAGGTACGATCAATCACGATTTCGAATGTATAATTTCGCGCACGGAGAAACATTTTTTACCGGCACAGCAAATTGTTCGCTACCATAGTGACAGCAAATTGATTTGTTTGGATTATGCCAGCTAAAGTTTGCCGCTGTCGCGACGACATTTTGCTACGTTGAGGAAAAGATTTCTTCAAATTTAATAAATTGCATCCAAACAAATTTCATCATTGGCATGCTCCAAAGAAACTGTAATGTCTCGATTAATAAGTACGATTGTTAGACTTCTCAACGAATACGTATCTTAAATAAAAAATTTGTTTGAAACGAAAGATAATTTCCTTCTAAAGAAATTATTTGTTTCATTTTATATATTTATTGTGACTAAATGATATTTTATTTGGTCAAAAGATATTATTTCAAATAATGGCGTGTTTTCTGTTAAATAATAGAATTTCCTTGAGCGAGACAATAAAATTTTCACTCAAACAAGTAATATTTCGTATATGTTGTTTCTATGAAACAAATTTTAGTCAAATAAATGGAAATACTATATCTAAAGAAACCCTTTTCCCTGTGTACAACAGCGAAATTATTCTTTCCGCGTAACAGATCTTTTTTGCAGTCACTATAGTAACAATTTGCTGCGCTAGTAAAAAATTTTTCTCCGTGCGAGACGCGATGTGTCTCAAAGTGATTCTTTCTAAACAGTAAATTGTACAATCTATCATCGGTGCCTTTTTGTACCCTCGACGGGAGAACATTGGGGATCCCTTTCGTCATAATTCGCACACGCGTAAATATACACACCCGGTGTCAGCGGAAGATGACGATTCCGGCCTTTGCGTCTGTCTTGGCTTGTATCCGAAAAAATTCGCAGATAATGCTTCTCGTGGCAAATGTAAGAAAGGAACGCCGCTTGGTACCATTTTTTCCGCCAGCCTTTCGCGCTCAAGGATATGGGATTCGCGGTTGTGTATCTCGTCTGCAGGTCGTACTCATTCCGCAATTAGCCGCGACGAAGAAGTCGCGTTAAGTATTACAAATGAACGTTCGCTTTTTAGGCTACCTAACATAAGCGCGAGGGGCAGAGGGCGAGGGGGAGAGATAATCGCGGTCACTTTTTTCTGAGGTATAATAAAAACAAAGTGAGCGAGCGAGCGGCGTATATTGTACGTCGATGGAATTTCGAATTGATTTTGCGCTCGTTCGCCGCGGAAATTCGCACGAATAACAAACGGCCGCGAATGACATACAGCAATTTCGCGTTGCTCGCGTACAACAGGTGTTTCTCCCGACAGGTGTAATTAGAGCTTCTGCACAATTACACTGCCGGAAAGCGACTCTCGGGTGTGTGTTTTTTGTGCCCCGGTGCGCGGATCCTCGGCGAGATTAATCACCGCGCCGAGATTAATCTGTCGAGCCGTGCTAGTCCCGGCAGATTTTGCAGAAACCGATATGCAAATCCGTACGCTGAATCCGTGTACGTTAAACCGCACAATGTGCAGACGACCACGTTGTATCTCTCTCTCTCTCTCTCTCTCTCTCTCTCTCTCTCTCTCTCTCTGTCGAACGCTTATGCGCATCGCCGTGAGTGGCCGTGTAGGCTCAAAAAAATTTCACTTGTCCCGTCGAATTTGAGAAGAGAGACAGTTTTGATTGACAAATTTTGATATCCCCACATGCAGAAAAATACATACTGCATTTAAGTAAATATTACGTGTTTCAAGTATTTCATAAGTTTATATACCCGTAAGTATATTACAAGTACATGAGCAGATTTATTCAAACTGTATTCTGAATTCTAGTGAGTTCAGTACTTCATAATTAAAAGTATTACATTAAAACAAACTTTGGTTATATTTATTTAAATTAATCGAATTTAATTTTTCGCCGATAACATTTATAATATTCTTGAAGAGAGAACAAATTCTCCTTTTGAATACGATGAGCTGTGATAATGAGTTTTTCAAAATTTGTGATGAGTATATTTTAAGACTTATCAGAAAAGATATTTTGTGTTGAAGATAACTTATTACTTAAAAGAAGGAAAGTAAATTGAGTAATCGCTTTCTTAGCGGTAGGGTGATATTTATCTTTGTCAGTCACGCGATAACCCAGACAGCACAAATGTCTAAAATATGCCTTAGAAACGTTTAAAAAACAATACAAATAAACTGTCTGAGCAGAGAAAAAGATTTCCTTGGATGTAGTATACGTGTTTGTTTGACTTGGGCTCTTTCTTTTTAATATAAACAATATAATTTAATATCAAATATAATTTTATTTAAGATTTTTTGTCTCACTAAAAGTAAACACTGTTGTTTGATAAAAAAAACAATATTTGGAGGAAATAATATCTCGTTTTCGAAATAAAAAAATTGATTTCGTTATATATTTGTTCTACGAAAACAAAAAGAAGTAATTTTTTAAATGTCTTCTAACATTTTTTTAATATTTTTAATATTTTTCTAACATAGTATTGCTTCTCTCAAATAATTTATTGCTGGTGACAACCATTATAATGTTTGTACGAAAATATAAAAGAAAGATGTTACTTAACATAGAAATATTTATTATTTCAACAATTCAACAATCCTGTTTATTGAATCAGACATTCCTTTGTTTGCTCCATTCCAAAAGACAGATTTGTTTCTTATTACAGAGAGAAATTTTATTAAATCCACAGAAATGTTTTTCTCTGCGTGGAAAATGCCAATTCTCAAGAAAGCGAGTACGACATATGGAGAGAACGCCGAAGAAACACCTATGTTTTATTTAATTATAATAAATACCGCCCGGAGGCGCGATCTCTTCGATCTTGTTGTAAACCGTCCATCAACGGAGGCACCGAGATTCTGACTTGTTGAGATTCAGATACGCGTCTTCTCCCGCGTATTCTCTTCCGCGGCATTTCCCCGTCTCTTTATAGAGGTCTTTTACTTTTCTAACGCGCGAGTCTCGCGAACGGATCCAGTCGCCGGCGATGCGCTATCATTACCGTCATTATGTACTCTCCGAAGGCGTATCTAACGAGAGCCGGGTCAAGGATTTCGATCCAAGCGCACGCGGCACCTGCGGACTCGTTAATCCGCCGCCGCTGCTGCCGTCGCTGCGGACGAGCCGCGACGATGAGCATAAAGCGCCGACACGACCGACCTCGATGCACGCACGTGGTACCTGGATGCACCCACACGCGTTGCCGCATACAATTACCGCAAATCCGATAAGAGCACCTGCCAAGTCGACCCGTAACAAACGAGATATCTCTCGACGTTAGCTGGCCGCTAGTGATTTCCTAACGAGTGCGGTGCCAGTTTTGCAACGCTCAAATACGCTCAGCGATGTCTCAAGTACGCTCGCGAAACGCTGTTGTCTCGTGCCTCCCTCCTCCCCCCCCCAAATTTCGCCTCGTTGGCCGATAATATAAACACCGTAGCCGCGTTAATCAAGGTACAAAGTAACCCGATAATAATCTGTATAAATTCCTCTCTCCGAGTCGAAATTATTATTCGACGCGCGTGGAGCAGCTTCGAATTAAAAATTCGCGGGTGGTCGTCGTTGTTGCTGAAATAAGAAACGCAACTTTGCGCCGTTAAATTCTACGATCGCTTTGACGTGACGCACGAGAGCAGTGCGAGACTGTGGCGGATGTAAAAACTGGTGCTAAAGCACCGATCAATCCCCACGTAACATTGATATTTACGAGGATATTTCCTTATTGTGCGTATATATTAATACTCTATAATATACAAATAATATCCGTTATATAAACATTTCATGCGCATAAAGTGGATATACATTACGATGTACAGGGTGTCGCAAACCTTTCTCGCTTCTCGTGCATGGTGGGCAAGTAGAACAGGTGAAATTGAGCAAAAAAGTGTCACGTATCATTTTGCAAAATTCGCAATAGTTAATGAAGAATTAATTAATCCATACGAGCTAATGAGAGCGTAGGAAACGATAGACCGGGCTTTGTATGACTACACAGAGAAAAGGGTTCCTTTAGATTTAGTATTTCTTTAGATTTAATATTTATTTGACTAAAATTCGTTTCATAGAAACAACATATACGAAATAATATTTGTTTGAATAAAAATTTTATTGACTCAATCAAGTCAACTCAGAAAACTCGATTATTTAACGGAAAGAACGCTACGGTTTGAAAGAATATCTCTTAACCAAATAAAATATCATTCGGTCACAATAAATATGTAAAATGAAACAAATAATTTCTTCATAAAAAAAATTGTCCTTCGTTTCAAGCAAATCTTTTACCTAAGATAAAGATACGTATTCGTTGAAAAGTCTAACAATCGTGCTTGTTAATCGAGACGAATTCGTTTTTTCACAGCATGCCATGATGAAATTTGCTTGGCTGCGATAAAATTGATTAAATCCGAGGATTAACACTTTTTCTCGGTGATTGATTTACTTCTTCCACCGCTTCGACGCGCGGTGTTATCACACGCCTTGCGACTTGCTGATGATCGACTCTCTGTATCTCCGCAGGACTCTACGGCACGTTGTTCAGGCGCAACAAGGAGGCGGCCTTCTCCAACTACAGGCTGTGGGAGAGCGCCGGCTTCGTGATCGCCTACGCGTACAGCACGCACCTCTGCGCCCGTATGAAGCTGTACGTGATGCTGACGGTGCTGATCACCGGCACAATGGGCTACATCGTCGTCGAGCTGCTGCACAGGCGCAAGCAACGGCGGCTCAAGGCGATCGCCGAGGACCCGAAGGCCGCCCAAGCCGAGGCGAATCAGCCGGAAGAGACCGACGACGAGAAGGACGATCTCGACGACGAGATCATCATCACCCACCTGTGAGCGGCTACGTGGTCGTTCCTCTCTCATCTTCGCATTACGACGGGACCGTCCGCTCTCGCTCGCCCGCTCATCTCGTCTCGTCGACGGGGAAATCGAGACGACGACGACGGCAAGCCGCCGGAAAACAGCCGATCGACCGTTCGATCTCGCCTTTTCCCGATCCACGCTAATCCGACGCTAACTCACCCTCCATCCTCTACCCCCCCCCCCCCCCCCC